>NW_017307027.1:695450-705216 GCF_000935625.1 Nanorana parkeri | reverse complement strand
AGGGTACAGCTGGCTCTGCCTCTAGATAGGCAGAGCCAGCTGTCACTCACGGAGCTGGGTGGATCCAGACAGTAATGTCGGGATCCGTCCCGGCTGCGGCGTCTCAGTATACCGCGAGCTGTAGCTTGCGGTATACTGAGCTTTGGGTGACATGAGGACGCTAGTTTGTGTCCTCCCGTTACCCTTAGAACTATGGGGAAAAACCCTGACCCCATAGTTCTCCTTTAAAGCTTTGACACTTAATAGCACTTAGCCATTTCACATTTTCCCCTAATTTACTAGCGTTCAATGTGCATTATTGTGTGTTTCAAATGCATGGCATTAAGAAGCCCATTCATTTTGAATAGACTGCAAAGCATCTAAGATGGTGTAAGCCACTATTTTAGCACAACCCACAGGCCATTCACATCTATGCACTGTGGTGCGCTACAATGCATGTGCCGCTAAAGTGAGCTGTGCTAGTGTTGGGGTGCTATTTAAAATCAATGGCACTGCTCCACAGGCATTAGAGTGTGTGCACAGCAGTGTTAGTTTTGTCAAACACTTTCAGTAACAAAAAAAAAACAAAACAAAGTTATGATGACTAAAACTAATGAAAACATATTACATTTTACTTGACCAACTAAAACTAGACTAAAATGTTAGGGAGAGACTATTGGGGAAGAGATCCAATCAGAACTAATCTATTTGGATTTCCTGTTCCATCCTGAATGAACGGCTAATTGGTAATATGTGCAATGGCATTAAAGCCAATATAGTTTTTCATTTTAATATATTTTAGAGTTGTACTTCTGCTTGAAAGAATAAAGAATGTCATATGCAAGCTGTTATAATGAATGCATATCCAAGTACTGGTACTTTGTTGAAAATACTCAATATTATTGTTTCTTTATAAGACTTGGTTTCATCTAACTTTAAGATAGGACACATGTAATATATCACAACAGTTAAATCTGTGTCTGTATTGTATGTTTAAACATTAATACAATAATAACAGGCTAACAGAGGTTTACTCCAGGAGTTTATAATGAGATTGGAAATTCTAGAGAAATTCTTAAAATTACTTTAAGTCGACTAAAACAATCCAGATGACTAAAACTAAATCAAAATGTGTTGTCAAACATCAACAATGATTCTCAGCCTTAAACTAAAAGCTAACATTTTATTTTTTTCCCTCTAAAAGCGAATAGTGGTCACCAGGTTAGACAGGTGGCATACAATGTCACCGTCACCAAGTGTCATACTTTGAATAATCGGTCATGAGGGGGGTAAATAACAAAAATGAACCCCTTAGGGTGAAAATCAAGTCTGTAGTGCTGTTTGATTTTCATTATAAGGGGGTTAATTTTCTATAAAAATGATAGTATATATAAAAAATAAAAATAAATGATACTGTTTGTTCTTTGGGATATTACCAAAAAGCTCTGGGACTCTGGTGTTATACCTGCGAGCAAGATTTCAGTTGGCTTGTATTTTATTTATATCAGTGGTTACTGTTCATTATCCGATACCTCAGTACTGAGGCATCCACTAAAGAGTTAAGCTTTTACAGACACCCAATCCCTTTAAGGTATTGGGAGTCTGACAGGGATAGCAGTACGGCATTACAGAGCACCAAATTGCTGCTCACGTACAGTGTATGTCTCCCATCACTAAGGGGTTAAGGAGTGCTTTACAAAACAATCCAACATAAAAAAAAAAAAAGCTACATTGGTTGCCAGTTTAGAATGCCATTCCGGTTTTAATTGGCGTCTATGTAGAGACTTCACTTCCTTTTCTGGTGACCACAAAAGGGAGAGATGAGAATATCTCCAACTGGCACTAAAAAGCCAACATATCTGCTAAACCTTCCCCCTTCGAATAAAAAGGGTCTTTTTGCGGTGTGCCTGCTGGACAGATTCTGAGCCCTTCATGTCCTTGACACAGACAGCAATACACTGTCCTTTGGATGTGTATAAATAAGCACCCACCTGTCTCATTAGTGCAGTATGTTGAATCCTTTTAAACAACCTCTTGGCATTGAATCTTCTGACTGCTGCTTGCACACAGATTATCTGCCTTCGTGCCTTCAGGAAAGCAGCTCTCTGGTGTTTCATAGTAATGAGTGATTTGTACCATTGCTGAATGATCACTGCAGCTACTTTCTGCTTTTTATACATCTCCATAGCCTTTTGCATCCGATAAGAAGTCTGTAACTTTATGACACATGCTCTAAGCTGCAGAAACCGTTTCCGGCAGACAGCCATACGATAATAAGACTGGAGTACTCTTGCAGCTCTCTCCTTTTTAACACTTTGGCGTGCAACAAAACCTCTAAAAGCAGACTGAATTACAATAGCAGAGGTTCGTATGGACAAATATTGGATTCGTTGTAGATGGGCTTGGTGACATCTTCTGTACCAAGACTGTATATGGCAGGCAGATTCTACCATTATTTTGCATCTCTTTCTAGCCCTATGGCCTCTGAAGGCAGCCTGAAGGCACACCGCTGCAGACTTGGCCTTTATAAAAGCCTTTCTTTCCCGATACATCTTCCATGTAGTTTGGATAACCACCACAGCCTTGACTTCTCTTGACTTGATTGCACGGAACCTTCGTTGAATTAATATTGCCACTTTTCTAAGAACATTGTACTCCTTTACTGCCTCATTCCTTAAAAGCGTTGCTCTAAAATGCAACTGAATTGATCTTGTTGCGCGTCGTAAATCCAGGTAAGATTTTCTTTGCCTGTGCATACGATAATAGGCCTGAATTACGGTAGCTGCACCATGCATTTTTCTTGTTTTTCTTCGACTCTTCATGCCTCTGTATGAGGCCTGAAGAACAACAGCAACATTTTGAAGTCTTAGGTAGCACTCTCGTTCACGGAGCACATATGTTTGATAAAGGGAATAATTCTTTTGTAGAACAGTTGGTGTCCTTTGACCTGAATAGGTTTGTAGTTTGTACATTCTCATCATGAGCTGAATTTCAGTTGTGGCTTGGTATTTTTGCACAAGTCTTTGCCTCACTTTGTACCCTCTATAAGCAGACTGGATGGAAACCACAGCTTTGCGACATGTGAGGAAATTCAAGCGTTGAGATCTGGCTAGAACTGAAGCTCTGTACCTTCTCTGAAGGCATAACGCTGCAGATTTAAGTTTCAAATACACCTTCCTTTTCAGATAGCCTCTAAGAAATCTTTGGATAGCTGTTGCTGCATGGTGCATTCCTTGAAGCCGTCTTCTAACTTTCATCCCCCTAAAAGCGGCTTGTAGCAGTACTGTTGAATTTTTAGCAGCTTGGTACCAACACAGATCTCGCTCTCCCACCTTTTTAGCTCTGTATCTCTGCTGGAGAGTTTGGGTGGCTTTAAGCAAGCTTTTGTAGTATTTCTTCTGAATGTACATTTGATAGTTGGACTGTATGATGGTAGCTGCCCTAATCATAACTTTCATGTTTTTGCGTACTGTCATTCCTTTGTAACCTGCCTGGATAACTACAGCTGCCCTTCGAAGCCTCAGAAACGATGCCCGTGCATACCTGCTGTCTTTTGTTGACCTGTACCATGCCTGAATCTTTCTAGCTGCATCCTGTTGGGATCTATATAAAACCAATGCCTTATAATTTCTGAAAGCAGATTGTATTCTGAAGACAATTGCATGTTTCAAGGCAAGATCTTTTCTCACTTTAAATCCCCTGTATGAAGCTTGAACACAAACTACAGCTTTTCGTAGAGACCGGTATCGATCACAATAACGATGCATCAAAACTGTAGCTCGGTAACGTCTCTGGATACAAAGTGCTGATGATCTTAGTAAGAGGTACTGTTTGCGCTCACGATATGCCCTGAATTGTCTCTGTATAACAGTGGCAGCTCCAGTCATGGTTCTTAACTCTTTTCGAACATGCCAACCACGATAAGCAGCTTGAATGAGGAGAGTAGAGTCCCTAATAAAAGAGTACCGTAACAAATCAAAGTCTCTTTGCTTGTTTGCTCTGTATCTCTGCTGAATCACACAGACTGCCCATAGGAACTTTTTATAATGGTGTCTACACTGGTGCATCCTGAATGTGGCTTGGATTGTGAAAGCGGCTTTGTTCATTTGACTTATGCTCCTCCTTACTTTAGCACCACGATATGCCCTGAATTGTCTTTGTATAACAGTGGCAGCTCCAGTCATGGTTCGTAGCTCTTTTCGAACATGCCAGCCACGATAAGCAGCTTGAATGAGGAGAGTAGAGTCCCTAATAAAAGAGTACCGTAACAAATCAAAGTCTCTTTGCTTGTTTGCTCTGTATCTCTGCTGAATCACACAGACTGCCCATAGGAACTTTTTATAATTGTGTCTACACTGGTGCATCCTGAATGTGGCTTGGATTGTGAAAGCGGCTTTGTTCATTTGACTTATGCTCCTCCTTACTTTAGCACCACGATATGCAGACTGAATTATTACTGCCGATTTCTTCTTCTTCAGGAATGTTTCCCTTTCATGAGCAGAAATTTTAAATGCTCTGTAGCATTGCTGTATGGTAATTGCCGATTGCTTCAACTTTTGATAAGCAACACGCTCTTTGTGCATTCTAAAAGCTGCCTGGATGACAGTGGCAGAGAAATGCATTTGTCGAAGTTTCTGTCTGTCTTGAAAACCCCTGAAAGTTGCTTGTAGCAGTACTGCTGAATTTGTAGCAGCTCGGTGCCAACACAGATCTTGCTCTCTAGCTTTTTTAGCTCTGTATCTCTGCTGGAGAGTTTGGGTGGCTTTCAGCAAACTTTTGTAGTATTTCTTCTGAATGTACATTCGATAGTTGGACTGTATTAAGGTAGCTGCCCTAATCATAACTTTCATGTTTTTGCGTACTGTCATTCCTTTGTAACCTGCCTGGATAACTACAGCTGCCCTTCGAAGCCTCAGAAACGATGCCCGTGCATACCTGCTGTCTTTTGTTGACCTGTACCAAGCCTGAATCTTTCTGGCTGCATCCTGTTGGGATCTATATAAAACCAAAGCCCTATAATTTCTGAAAGCAGACTGTATTCTGAGGGCCATTGCATGTTTCAGGGCAAGATCTTTTCTCACTTTAAACCCCCTGTATGAAGCTTGAACACAAACTACAGCTTTTCGTAGAGACAGGTATTGATCCCAATAACGATGCAGCAATACAGTAGCTCGGTAACGTCTCTGGATGCAAAGTGCTGATGATCTTAGTAAGAGGTACTGTTTGCGCTCACGATATGCCCTGAATTGTCTTTGTATAACAGTGGCAGCTCTGGTCATGGTTCTTAACTCTTTTCGAACATGCCAACCACGATAAGCAGCTTGAATGAGGAGAGTAGAGTCCCTAATAAAAGAGTACCGTAACAAATCAAAGTCTCTTTGCTTGTTTGCTCTGTATCTCTGCTGAATCACACAGACTGCCCATAGAAACTTTTTATAATGGTTTCTACACTGGTACATCCTGAAAGTGGCTTGGATTGTGAAAGCGGCTTCGTTCATTTGACTTATGCTCCTCCTTACTTTAGCACCACGATATGCAGACTGAATTATTACTGCCGATTTCTTCTTCTTCAGGAATGTTTCCCTTTCATGAGCAGAAATTTTAAATGCTCTGTAGCATTGCTGTATGGTAATTGCCGATTGCTTCAACTTTTGATAAGCAACACGCTCTTTGTGCATTCTAAAAGCTCCCTGGAGGACGGTGGCAGAGGAATGCATTTGTCGAAGTTTCCGTCGGTCTTGAAAACCCCTGAAAGCTGCTTGTAATACAAGAGCAGCTCTCCGAGCCCTTAGGTAATCCTGCCTGTGACGATCACCAAGCTTTTTCGATTTAAACCTCCTCTGAATACATACTGTAGCTTTTTGCAGAGCAAGAAACCTGCGTCTTGCCAAAAAGGACTTAAATGTTTTTTGAATGACAACAGCAGCTTGACGCTTTCCCCTAAATTCACGCTGTACTTTTGCTGCACGGAAAGCTGATTGAATGCACAAGACTGCCTTTCTTGTGTTATTGAAAATCAGCAACTGTTTCTTCTGCTCTCGAGAGGCACGGTAACATTGTTGAACTCTTACTGTGGCCTTTTTAAGATTTTTAAAAGCCTGCTGTTGCTTGACCATTCGGTACCAAGCCTGGACTACCTTTGCAGCGGCATGCATTCGACGCATCTGCTCCCTTGCTTTCTTGCCTCGCCAGGCAGACTGCAGGGTGCAGGCAGCATTCTTGAGTGCCAAATACTGTTGCTTTTGGTTCCTGCTTTCCCTCCTTGCCCTATAGTGCTTCTGGATTAACACAGCTGCCTTTTTCATTTTCTGATATTGTGCATGCTGCTTCTGCATTTTAAACACCGACTGCAACAAAGTTGCAGACCTTTGCATCTGGACTATCCTTTGCCTTGTTCTCATACCTCTGTAAACAGACTGCAGTTTAATGGTATTGTTTCTCAAAATAAGATACTGCTCTCTATGCAGCTTAGCAGCAACTACAGCACGGTATTGTCTCTGAATTAGGATGGTTGCCATTCTCAGACTGAGGTATTCTTTTCTGATTCTGAAAGAGCGATATGAGGCCTGTATCGTACAAGCTGCATTGTGAAGATGCATTAAATGTTTTCTTATTTGCCATCCCCGGAAAGCAGCCTGAAGATGATTTGCTGCGGCTTTGACTTTTACATAATGCATTCGCTGTGCTTTACCAGCTACATATGCTCTGTAGTGACACTGAATGAGTATTGCAGCTTGTTTTGTGGTTTTGTACTTTGCGTAGCAGACGTACATTCTATAGTAAGACTGTACCAGCGTTGCCATTTTGTGCTGTCTCTGAACCTCTTGCCTCACTCTTTTACCCCTCCAGGTGGCTTGCACTTTTCTTATGAGCAAACATATGTTAAGATATTTTTGCCTCTCCTTCCTGCCCATAAGCACAGCGTGATAATTCCTCTGTATGATCAGCGTAGCCATCTTAACTTCTTTGAATCTTCTTTGAGCACTACATTTCCTAAAGGCTGATTGGATAGTGACTGCAGCCATTGTCCATTTGTGGAGTTGCTTTCTCATTAACCATCCACGGTATGTGGCTTGTATGGTAGAAACGGCTCTCTTCATTTTCCAAAAGTGTTCCACATCTCCCTTCAGTTGCTTCTGTCCTCTGTACCATCGTTGAATAGACATGGCAGACTGTCTCATGCGAAGATAACGCTTTCTTACCATATAGCATCGGAAAGTGGTTTGTATGGATAGGGCTGCAACATGCTGAATTTGTATTTGTTTACGACTGATGTAACCTCTGCAGGCTGCTTGTATACGTACAGCAGAGCATTGCATGAGCAAGAAGCGTTCTCTGTGATAGGCAGCAAGCTTGTATGCTCGAAAGTGCTCCTGTATAATAACTACAGCTCTTTGTATTCTAAGATATTTCCTTCTTGTCATATGCATTCTGTAGTTGGCTTGTAATGTTGTTGCAGCTTTGTGCCAGAGTTTGATTTGTTTTCTGGCCAAGTGGCCTTTGATTTTAGACTGAATTTTAACACAAGCTGCCCGCATCTGGAGAAAAGACTTACGTTCTGTGCACATTAATAGGTTAGCACGAAACAAAGTTTGGACAAAGATCACTTTTTCTCTTTGCACAAGATAATGTATTCTCTTTTGCCTCATTCTAACCAGAGACTGTATCTTTACTGCTGCTGCTCGCAAAGAAAGGTATTTGCGTCTCTCTCTGGACATTCGATAAAAGGACTGAATAAAAGTGGCTGCTTTTCCTTTAGTTTCCAATTTATAATTTTGCCATTTCCTGTAAGCCTTCTGAAGCACCAATACAGCACTGGTCTCTCGTTTTAGCTTTTTACATCGCCATCTCCTAAAAGCGGACTGTATGGTAAGAGCAGCACATTTGAACTGTAGAAAGTTTTGACGATCTTTCTTAGCCAACATCCAAGAGCGCACATGCCTCTGGAGAGTTGCTGTTGCATAAGTGGTCTTTTTGTAAGCCAAAACCGCCATCTTTGTTCTCATTCTTGCTTGCAGAAGAACAACACATTTTCTTAACTTTATGTAGTATTTTCTGGCTGCAAAACCTCTCCAAATTCTCTGTAAAACAAAAGCACACTTGTTAGTTATAACATTGTAACACGCACACGGTATTTCATGTGAACATATTGTGAAAAAGAGGAAAAGAAATATATTAATCCCATGTCTAATGGACACACCTGGATGACAATAGCTGCAGAGGACTCAATTTCCTTTTGTCTGAGCAGCTTTAATTTCAATAGTTCCTTGTATGCCAAGTATCTTCTCCAGTGTTTCTGGATTACTACTGCAGAGGTTGTCATCTTCAGAACCCAACGTCGTGACAGGAACTTGCGGACCGCGATCTGGATAACAGAGGCAGCCTTGTGCTTTTTCTGCAAATCGAAAAATGCACAATTAAGTTAGACATAAAATCGGAACAGAATACTCTCTCCGTCTGTAATGCTGTCAACAAATTCAAGCATGCAATAGTTTCAATATCCATTTAAAAAAAACCAATTGGAATTCATGGATAGCAGAGAAAGAAATGAAGACCAAAAACACTCATACCAAATGAACACTCAACAAAATAAAGCCATACGGATTTGTCTTCCAAGAACTGACCTGCAATAGCTGCTCTTCTGCTGTCACTTTGTACTTTCTCCATGCTGCCTGGATTACTCTCGCAGCTCTAGCCTCCTTACGAATGTCCAAAAGCCGAGCACAGAGGAAGGAAAGGAAAGTGATGACAATCTGTAAGACAAAAAAAAAACGGTTTTAAATTTTGATGGTCTTGAACAGATTTTTTATTTTTTTTAATCAATATAAAACTCTTAAAATGAAAAAGGCACAAGGTATAGATCTACTTCAACTGGATTAGTTTACCGATTGGTAAGTTGTTATGAAAGGGAAATGGTCAGCCATTTTTAAAGTAAAAGTTGTCTAAAACAGGCACAAAATACTACCAATGATCTTTGTTAGCCTAATTTGAACATCCCTCTGATTCTCACTGCATTAGGGTTAAAGAGAGGCTCAAGTTCCCCGATTTTTAAGCAAACTCCATCCTATCCAAAGATGAAGTCAAAAAAACAGCATGTTCACTAGCTATAGGAATGGCTACATTGTGCTTAGCACACATTAGGAAAGTTGAGCACTTCGTTTAACCCCTTCATGACTGAGGCCCTTTTTTCCATTTTTGCACCCATGTTATATTCCACATTTTAGGCCTGAAAATGACGTAAAACTCCCCAACATTATATATTTTCTGAATGCCAAGACCCTATAGAATAAAATGGTGGTAGTTGAAAATGTTTATGTTGCGCAATATTAGCGCAACTCCTTATTAAACCCCAAAATTTTGTGACAAATTTAATTAAATGCCCCAAAACACAACAAATTACCCATTTTTTTAATGAAATATAAAAGATGAGGTTACAACGAGTAAAACGATACCCAACATGCCCAGTTTACAGATTGCGTGCGACCGTGAAACGGCGAAAAACTGCAGTACCCCAAAAAAAAAATCAATAAAAGACACTTTAAAAGCCCCCACAGGTCATCAATTTAGAGATACCCCAAAATACTGGCCCTAGAATTATTGCTCTCACTCAGGCGTGCGCGGCGATACCCAACATGTGTAGCGCGTTCGTCGTTTTCATGCGTAGGCGCACCCGACGCGTGTTTACGTGGCGACGCGCGTGCTCGCGGGGGCGGGGTACTTTTAAATTTTTTTTTATTATTATTAGATTTATTTTATTTCATTTTAATTTTAAAAACTGTTTTTTTTT
>NW_017307027.1:693943-695142 GCF_000935625.1 Nanorana parkeri | reverse complement strand
CAGAAGCGATCTGGCGACAGGTAAGTCGCCAGGATCGCTTCTGTTGTAAAGCCGACAGTCGGCTCTACAAGTTTAAACAGAGTCCCGGCGGCAAAAGTCGCCGGGAGTCTGTTTAAACAGCCCCGATGCTGGCGAAGTACACTGTACGTCGTCAGTCACGAAGGGGTTAAACAAAAAACAACCCAAACACAATTAGGAAGAACGTTCAAAATAGGCTTTTGACGCTAACAAGGATTGAGATGCAGTAAAATAGAATTCTTGTACATTCCAACAAATCATTTTCTTGGAGTCCATTGAGGGACACAGGACATCATACTGTTAGGCATAACTGCTGCCTACATTAGGATTGGGTACAGAAAAACAAAAGTCTCTATAGGCAGGCAGTGGAACCAGACGGGAAATATAGTGTTTGTGGGAGCAGCAGCGGGATGGTGCTTCCTAAAGGCTGGCTGGTGGGGGAAAAAAAAAATTAAAATATGAGAAGCGCACAGCACCCCACCTAGCAGAGGACATCAGGGCTAAACCCTTACGGCAGAAAAAATAGGATTTTGGTACTCACCGTAAAATCCTTTTCTCTCCGTTCATTGAAGGACACAGGGAACAGATCGGAGATCATGTACTGTAGGGTAATATCGCCACCTGCAGGAGGACGCTAGGCACAAAAAAACTAAAGACCAATCACAGCCTAGGGACGGCCCCTGCCGGTGGCCAAACCCCCCACCTGCTGACAAGTCTCCAGTTTAGTAACAAGCAGTAAAGGAGTACACACCCACATAGAGGGGCGGGCCCTGTGTCCTTCAATGAACGGAGAGAAAAGGATTTTACGGTGAGTACCAAAATCCTATTTTCTCTCCCGTTCATTGAAGGACACAGGGAGCAGATCGGAGATCATGTACTGTAGGGACGTCACAGAGCAGTACCAAAAAAGAGGGGTGGGCCAACAGAAACAACAAACCCAACTAAACAAAAAAATCCCCTCAAACGGCCACCTGCAACACTTTGCGCCCCAAACCAGCATCCGCAGATGCCAAAACATCCACCTTATAAAACTTGGCAAAGGTGTGAACAGAAGACCAAGTCGCGGCCTTACAAACCTGAGAAACGGAGGCACCATGGCGAAAAGCCCCCTTGTAGAATGGGCCGTAACAGAAAAAGGAGGCATACGCCTGAGAGACCGTGTCGCGAATCCATCGAGAGAT
>NW_017307027.1:686156-687673 GCF_000935625.1 Nanorana parkeri | reverse complement strand
GATCTGTTCCCTGTGTCCTTCAATGAACGGGAGAGAAACAGGCTGCAGTAGGAAACAAAATGTCATTAACCACTTCCGGGCCGGCCGTAGTAAAGAAACGGCCGGCCCGGAGCTCTCTAGATCTAAACGGGCGTCTTTAGACGGACGAAATTTAAAAACAGGCAGCGATGCCTGTTACCAAACAAGCTCTACATCCGGCGGATCGCGTGTATGGGGTGCCGATCGGTCCCCCGCCATCGTCTCGCTGATCCCGGGCTCTGCTGTGCCCGGTGCAAGCCTGGGATCAGCAGGTCGCCTGTGTCACAGGGGATCAGAGGGAGCTCGGTACACGAGCTCCCTCCGGTCCCCTCTCCTCTGCAAGAATGCGGAAGTGTTGTATAATACATCACTTCCGCATTCTTGTGTCACTCTCCAGCTTCAGAAGCTGCAAAGAAGCTGATGGAGCAGATCTGTGCTTCATCAGCTTCTTTTGGGGGGGTCCTAGGTGACATTAGGGGTCTTGGAGACCCCTGATGTCTCCATAAAGAGGACCTGTCATATTTTGCTATCACATAGGGGTTTTTTATTAGCCTCGTATGTGATAGCAATAAAAAAAAAATGTAAGTCCCTCCTCCCAAAAAAGTGTAAAGTAACACATAAAAAAATAACATTTTAAGTCCCCACCCAGACATACACGCATGCAAACATGCGTCGGGGGCGCATTGGAAAAAAAAAAAAAAAACCAAACAAACAAAAACCACCCCACACTGTTTGCCAGTATCCCAAACTCCGGAAGTTGGCAGTAAAACCCGACTGTTTAATTCCTGCACCCATCAGTGGAAAATTAAAGTAGTTTTTAATGAAAATATAGATTTGACTGTAGCGCAAATAAGTGACAGTAAGGTCTCTGCTTTCAGAAAACACATTGTTTTGGGGTTTGATGTTGTGCGTATTGTACAAAATGTGCATATTTTATTGTTGAATGCTGCCGGAAAGCTGGACTCATTCATTCTTAACATGGTGCTGGAGGCTTGAAAAGGGACTCATTATTTCCATAAGCTCCTGCAGATTCAGTTAGCCATTCTCGGTCACTCTAAATGGATGTGGGTAGAGCTAGGTACGGTGTTCACCGATTAAGCTTTCAACGCTGCCAGCATCGAAAAAGCAGCAGCAAGGGGTGACAACACTGCAGTGGATTCACCTATCAAAGTAGTGCGTATCCAATTGTTCTACTGGCACGATCAATATATCAACTACAAAATAGGTCTCCCTTACCCGTTTCTGAACCCTTGTAAGTCGCGGCGGCGTGCTCTGCGGGCGTGGCATACGCGGTCGTGGCGTGCATAGCGTAACTCGTACCTTTTCCACCATATCACCCCTGTACTCCTTTTCCACAACGGTACCCCCACACAACTATTCCACCATTGCACGCCAATACACCTGTTCCTCGCTGCACCTTCATACACCTGTTCCACCGCTTCACACCCATACAACTGTTCCACACAGCACCCCCACACACCTCTTCCACTACTGCACCC
>NW_017307027.1:682802-683055 GCF_000935625.1 Nanorana parkeri | reverse complement strand
CCCATACACCTGTTTCACACAGCACTCTTGTACACCTGTTCCACCACAGCACCCCCACACCTATTCCACCACATCACACTCATACACCTGTTCCACACTGCACCTCCATACCCCTTTTCCACCACCACAACCCCGCACACCTGTTCCACCACTGCATCCCTGCACACCTGGTACACACTGCACCCCTATTCCCCCACTGCACCCGCATACACCTGGTCCACACTGCACCCCCATACACCTATTCCACCACTGC
>NW_017307027.1:660388-682500 GCF_000935625.1 Nanorana parkeri | reverse complement strand
ATCCCCGCACACCTGGTCCACACTGCACCCCCCACACACCTGGTCCACACTGCACCCCCACTATATCCCCGCACACCTGTTCCACACTGCAGCTCCGTACAGCTATTCCACCACTGACTTGCTTTCAGAAGGTGGGCCCTCGATTGTCAGCGGGCCAGCGACGGGTGAGGGAGATCGCGCCGAGGAGAGCAGCGGCGTGCACGGCTTCGCTTGCACGGCGGCCGCAACGGGAGCAGTGTGTGACGTGTGGCTCAGGTCGCATGTGGAGCCCCGAACAGGCAAATCAATCGATAGCCGACGAATCGACGATCGAAAACGTTGCCAACGTTTTCAATCGTCGATTTTAATAGACTAAATCGATTAACTGTTGCAGCTCTAAAATGTTTCAGCATGTACTACGAGAGCCGAGTCTTAAGGTGGCCATACACTTTGCAACCCTTGCAAGACTTTTGTCTTGCAAAGGTTGTAAAGTAATAAAAAAAAAAACGTACGAACTGCCCATCTTGGACAGGCAGATCGTACTTGCGATCATCTTAATTTCTGTCACGTCCTATCGTCCGGAGCGTCTTATAGACCGCAAAATACGGTAGTTTGGATGGTTCTCACTATTCAAAATGTGATACCTGCCCACCTAGATAGAGATAACTCTCCATTTCCAAAAAAGCTCAGCAAAAGCCCCACTCCAAGTCAAATTGCATACGATAATAAAGAACGCGTGGGTGGAACCAGATGTGTCGGATGCCGAGTCTGCCAGCGGCCGTAGCTATTCCAAAGAGCCATGAGCATAGGGACAGGCGGCTATACTCTACTTTGGCAGGGCACCCACTTAGTTATTAGTTACTTAGTTTAGTCAGTTTGCCTTTATAGTAAAATGTATGTGTTGAGAAATTGAGCTTCGTTTAATTTGCATACCAGTAGCCCAAGCGCTAATTCCGCAATGTCTGGGCAAAGAAGTAGCATTCTGAGGGATCCACGCCATCCTGCAAACAAGCTAGGATGGATGGTCCATTGAGCTCGCCCCCATTATCTCAGGAAGAGTGATCTCCCTGGTGCACAAATCCATGAACGCACTCTCCAACTGTCACAACAGTGCTGAGCTGAACGAGAACAAAAATATGGATTTGTAGATGAGAGAGAACCCTTTTTTTCTGTGATGGATGTACACCATCTGTCCTACATTATATGAAGGACAAAGCAGATCGCTTAGAATGCCGCTTCCTTGGCCACGCATAGCCTATAGATATGTAATGTAAACGAAACTCAACTTGTCAACACTACACTGTGACCCAAAGCTCAGTATATCGCGAGCTATAGCTTGCGGTACACTAAGACCGCCACAGCCGGATACGGACATTAGGGTCGAGATCCACCCAGCTGCGTGAGTAACAGCTGACTCTGCCCATCTTGAGGCAGAGCCAGCTCTACCCCGCCCCCTCCATTCCTCCACTTAGCGCTGGAGGATCGGAGCGGGGGAATCCCTGCAGGGAGCCGTGACCGACAGTCACGGCTCTCTGCAGGGAGATGATCAAGAAGTGAGCGGATGGTATGTGCTCGCTCACTTCCAGATCTTTTGAGCTGATGCGTTTCATTGTCCCACGTCGGCTCGAACTATGAGGATGAATGATTTTCACTCACCTCATAGCTCTCCTTTAAGTTAAACCACGTGTACTGATCTGGAATGCTACAAATTGTACTGTCCCTTCATAATCATGGTGCAGGCAAGGACAGGGTTAAATTAAGCCACATAGTAAGATTGTTTTTATAACAGGAGAGATCTTGAGCCTAGTGACACTGCCATACCTTTTCATCTGGGATTGTATTAGATGTATCAGTGTGATGGATCATGGCAGGAATACCCCCGAGATTAGACACTGCAGTCTGCAGAAGAATGAAGTTTGTTCTTTCATTATCCAATAATTCTTTGAACAAGGCTGAGGTGGTAAACCCTGTAAAACAAATAGAGTAATAATGGAAATGAGCATCAATAACCCTCATGGTGGCAGGACATGTAAAACTGTCAGATATGGGTGGATGCTGATGGGTTGAATTGTAAATTGGCTTCATCTGTCTCTCGGGTACACCATTGGTAAAATATCTTCTATTGCAGTACCAGTATTGAGACCAAGACCCCTCACAGATGCAGTTAGGGGAGGCCTGCACTATTCTACCCATTCTATCAAATTCTTTACAGTAATAAATATTTGATTCGAGTGCCGTCTGGTTTTCAGATTCTTTTACTGAGCATGGAGGAAGAAGAGCATTTACAGTGAACTTATTAGAATGCAATTTCTGCACTTGAGAAGACAAAGCTTTTGTATGCCAACCTTTTACTTACCCCCAAACCACACTCTCCCTCAATTATAATGCAATGCATGCCTAGGTGACCTACACAGAACCCATGAACTGGAAAGTGAGAACTCCAGGAGTAACAGAGTTACGACTTCTCAACGTTTGAACCTGCATACAGTATACACCCAGATTCAGGGACTTCCTAGTTTTTAGGAGCAGCTTTGGGTGGTTGTGTCCATCCAATCTATTTTCCACAGTAACATGATCACTTAATTTGAACTCCAAGCAGTTACAACACACAAAATACAGAAATTCTATTTGTTTTGTTCAGCCACTAGAGAAGGAAAAAAAAAAGAAGGGAGGAAGAGGAGAAGAGCAAAATTGGGGAAGGAGAGACGTTATTTTTGCCAGACACAGTTTTTATAGACAGGCATTACCATGAAGGTAAAGCAGTTTTTTTACATCGGGTTTTCACAGCTGCTATCTAGGAATTGAAGGAGAGAGGGAGCCATAAAGAGTTTACAACTGCCTCCAAGTGATGTTTAATGGTATAGCAAGAGTAACGGCATGGGCTACTTTAATAAAGCCTGGGACTATCATAATTCAGACACACTCTGATATGGACCAATCTAATTGTCCTTTCAAATACGAAAACAGATGATACTTAGAGAGCGAAAATACTTAACTATAGTTAGTTAATGAACTGCTGTTTTGATCTCTCCCCAGATCTCTCATCACAAGTGACGAGAGAGCATGGAGCCTCTTCCCGGCCAATCAGGAAACCGGGCAGAGTGTAATGACGCGCTGCCCAGTTTCCTGATACAGGAAGCATCGGGCTAGGCATAAGCCATATCGATACTAGTATCGGTGCATCCCTAGTCATTACGGGAATACTTTAGGTAGAGCTGGCCAATCGGAAGCTTTTCCTGAACTCTGAATCTCCCCATTGGTTGATATCACCTTGAACAAGCAACACCCTGGTTTGCAAGTGTTACAATGCCTCTTACAGACCAAACCTAGGTACTTTGCACGGTTTATCAAATATGTCTGAAAGAGGCAGTAAACCATTGCATCCAACTAGATTTCAGTTGGAGGAGCTCTTCAGCTGGTTCTTCTGCTCAGCAAGAAACAGAGGTTCAAGAAAGATAACATTGCAAGCATCAATGGGATGCTCACCTGCAGACTGGAGGCATAAAAACATTGCCGAGTAAAGCTAGCGTTACTCGGAGAGTAATTTCATAGGCACTGCAGAGGGAGCACTTACACTTATACTGTAGATACAGTTTGCAACTGAGCTAGGAAATGAGACACAATGGTTACAAACAAAACAGCAAGGAAATGTCCCATCTTTTGTACATTTACATTATGGTTGCACATAACTGTTAAGGTTGGGGTAATAACCAGACCTATTTGCAGTAATCATTGGATCATATATTACTTGACCCCAAGAAGTTTCTCAATGCAAGCTGTGCATTATAAGGACCTGTCACAAAGGGAAATGTTCTAAAGACCGGTAACAAAGAACCTGCCAAAAGGTTCTAACCCTTGTTTGCTCTATACAAAAAAGTTTGGGTCTGACTTACAGTTTAAAGCAATAGTAGAAAAACTAGAGTTACCTTCATCACACATTCCAGACCACATATCGACAGAGTTATCAGAATCTGAGGAAGAATTCAGTCCTACTGTCCCATTCTCATTACACTCTATGGTCTGTGTTGTCCGCTGACAAATAGCATCTAATGCCACATAGCTGGGGTGGTAATGGTTAATTAGGTAACAAAATACTCTCCCATCAGAAAATGACACCGTAAAATTTTCAACCTACAAGCAAAAACAAATGCATAGGTTATATCAGAGAAATACAATCCACTGAGAATGTGAATCAAATGTAGGAGTGTTTGACCACTACAAGTATTTTGTGTCATGTACTCCATTATTCTTCACATTCCTGTTGAGTAGAAATAAGCATTTTAAAAAGTGACCAGAATACTATTTTTAGGTTACACAAACACCAAAACAACATTACCTTTGTGTTATAGAAGGCACATACTGCATTAACCCATTCCATGAGTAGCAGCACTGGCTCGTTGTAATTTTCCGGTAAAAATGGGTTACTGTCACGCTTCTTAGCCACTGTTGGAAATGACAGGGCACGTAGGGCAGCAAGCCTTTTCTGGGTGCTGTACCGGTGTGTCAGGAACTTTATCTCCTCTTTTAGATTGTCAACATTCAGCACAACTTCCACCTATCACAGAGAGGTAAAAAAACTAACATTGGTCATAGCCGATTAGATGGAAAGAAAGACAGCCATAGTATTAGGTCGAAGGATTATAAATTTTTATATAGGGAAAAAGGGGGAAAGTTTTGCTGATGTTATAGTCACAGCATGACTTGACTACCGTGTTTCCCCGAAAATAAGACAGTCTTATGGAGGATCGGAGAGGGGAATCCCTGCAGGGAGCGGTGACAAGACGATCGGGAAGTGAACAGATCGGTGCACGTTTCTGTTCACTTCCCGATCAATAGAGCCCACCTGCGACAGCTTCTTTGTCAAACGTTGGCTCTAACCAGGAGGATGAGTGGAAATCACTCACCTCATAGTTCTCCCTTAAGGGTTTGGGTTTTTTTTTGTCTTTGCAGGGTCAATCTGCATATCTACAAGAAGGGCAGTTTTATTAAAAATGGTTAGTAGGACACAGAAAAGTTACATACAACTCTCCCTACACATAAACATGCAAGACAGTACCTGGAAGGTAAAAACAATATTCCACAGCAAAGCCAATGTACGTTCTCGGTGTCTGTCCACAATGTCTTTGGATGAGATTGAGTGACCTGCAATGCATTTAGAGTTGATATGTCAAATTGTGTTTGGAAGGGTGAAAGGCTATTAGAACGTGTAATTACACAGCAGTAACACTTTGAAGATGAATGTTTGAGTATAAAATTAATCTCTTCATCTATGAAATCAAAAGATCAGCTATTTACCACGCTCATCTTTAATCTGAACTCCTCTATCTGCCAAAACTTGCAGTGCCACCTCCACATTGTGCATTTTCTGCAGACGACTTATTGCTGGGACTCTCAGCTTTTTGGACAGGCTCCAGTTATGAGTTAGGAGTTCCATCATTCTACTGTTTACAAAGACAAAGATAACATTATTTTACCTTTTTTTGTTTTAGTGAACCTGTTAGCGACGAAAAGTACCGGTACTTCTGAAAGCAAACTACAAGGCATATGTATGTTACTCACACCAAGCGAACTCCACATTGTAAATCCACTGCAAGATTTGTGACTGCAAAGTCAAATTCATCAAGAGGTGTTTGGACGTGGCTGACATGTAACCCCAGATAACCAAGATGACGTGAAAGATCTCCTTCTCCACTCAGAAAATCACGAGAGAATGCCAGCAGAAGGTCTTTACTTGTCTGTGACAACACAAAAACGCAGGACACTAGGTAAAGAGCATACATGTTCAATACTTGCAAAAATTATTACAGTGGACCTGTCACACTTATTACATAAGACTCAACAGAACTCGGCAGCATCATCAAAATCACATTAACACATGTACAGTATATAAAAATAAATAGAATAACCGAAGAGCAAAAAGGTAGCAGATCCTGGATATATACACTAATATAGTTTGGCCAACAGTTTTCAGACGGACCAGAACATCTATCAGGGAAAGATCTAATATGGCACTGCTAACATAATTTGCTTATGGGGTTGTAAGATCATTTCTTAGTGCAGTAGCACTCATTCGACAAACAGGACCAGATCCATGATTTTTCAAACATCTATAAATAAAAAGGAAAAAATAAATAAAAATACCTACCTTAAATTCAGCATCCTTACAAAACAGGCAGGGATCGTGATCAATAAGCCTCGACTGTTTAGCATAATCAAGAAAGAAAACCAGCAGCAGCAGTTTTTTCAATGTAAACTTGGACAAAGCCTCCTCATGACCTAAAAACAGACAGAAAAAAAAATATCAGTAAAAACAAGTAGTTTAATAATAGTACAAAAGAAAAATCATACCATTTGTAATGCCACAACGAACACTTCTCTTCAAAAGACTAAAAAAGTTTTATGGATACTTTATTTTTTATAGATACTTGAATGCTGAAAATACTCACCATCACGATACAAGTGCGGTACTGAGGGATGTCTGTACTCTGCAGCAATATCTGGATTCCAGAGGAGACGATTCAAGATGAACAACGCAAGGCCAGTGACATCACTATTGCCATCAAGTGAAATTAGCTCTCCAAATGTAGTCTGCCAATCACAAAATGACATTAAGAATAAATTACACCCCTAAATAATAAAACGCATAGTAGTTCTATAAAGCCACAAGTGCAAAGTTGCAACTGTTAAAATAGGCACGTTGACTTCATTTAAACAGGTATTACCTCCAGTGCTACACGAAGCCACAATGGATTATATGAAAGAAGCCAGCTTAAGATTTTCTGACGCTCGCCTAGAAAATTGATCCAAGGTTGAAAAAACAAACAAACATTCTATATGTTAACAATTCTTCCATAATCATTTTTACAGGATATTTATGAACATTTTAAAAAGCAACACATAAGCCCAGTAAGGACAACCACTAAGAGGATAAAAGAGTAAAACTCTGCCATGCTTAAAGCCAAAACATGTGTAATAAATAAGCAGTTTAAAAAAAAAAAAAAAATTAAATGCGTGGAGGGCCGCTGCAAAGTATAAAAAATAAACCCCACTTACCTCGCAACAAGGAGTCTCCTGCAGACAACGCTGAGCTTCTAGGCACTGAGGGGAGTGAGGAGATGCACATCGAGCAGTGAAGTGCTTGGGCACATCAGCTGCCCCTTCTCACTACTTTCCCATTCACAAAATGCCTTGTATTTTTCTTTTCAAAGAATACAAGGCATTTTGTGATTGAAGAGGAAGGGGTGTGGATGTGACATTCTCTCTCCTCCAATCAAAGAATGCATTGCATTCTTTGTAAAAAGAGAAAAGACATTTTGTGAATGGGCAAGTAGTGGTGAAGGGCAGTTGATGCACTGGAGTACTTCATTGCTAGAGTTGCATCTCCCACTCAGTGCCCAGAAGCTCAGCATTATATGCAGGAGACAGCTTTTTTTATACTATGTAGCAGTCGTTCACACACACCACAGAAAAAGTTATAATAGTTTACCCACCTAGTGCATTCATTTTTTTTTTCTGGCTTTAAAGGAAGCCTGTGATGAAAGAAAAACATGGGGTGCCATGGAAGACTTCTAAGCATGTTAGTTGCCTGGATGTCCTTCGGTGTTATTCAACCCACTTCCTGTGAGCCCAAGGCATCGGGGACCAGCCCCCTAGCGTGTATAATCGGGTCTCCCCGGACTCACAGAAGAAATCTCTAGAGAGCAGACCAAATAATTAAAGTGACACTGAACTCAGGAGTAAAGCTTAAAAATGCATTGCCTTACCTGTTAACAAAAAGTGTTTCTTATTTGTGTATCACTCACCTGTAGATCCCCCAATCATCTCTGAACTCATGCTGACACTGTCCTTCCTTCTAGAGGGTGGCTACTTTTGTTCCCTGTGAGTTCTATATTGGCCACCACGCCAAGCTTGCTCCTGTGACAGACTATAACGTCAATACAAATTAGCTAACTAAACGTGAGATTGTAGTCCATCACAGGAGCAAGCTTGGAGCGGTGACTAGTTTACAACCTCCACATGGTCCACGGGGAACAAAAGTAGCCACCCTCCAGAAGGACAGTGTCGGCACCAATTCAGAAATTAATTGAGGATCTGCAGCAGAGTGATACACAAATAAGATACATTTCTGTTAATTGCTCGGGTACTTTAATGCATTTTTAGGATTTAACTCCTGAGTTCAGTGTCACTAAGTGGGCCATCTAGACCAGTGGTTCTCAACCTGTGTAACCTCAGGACCTACATTTCTCCTTGGTCATTAAGTCGCGACCCAAGTCGCACTGCAATGGATGCGCAGCATTAGAGTACCGCGTGTTCCAGTGCGAGGGTACGAAATGTGGGTGGGAGGTGCATTTGGGGTACCATACAAATGAATGGCAATGCGACACACCTCCCACATCAGAATGCACGGTAGGTGCGATTACGTGGTACAGTGCGTTAATTGCATGGTACTATGTGATTAACACACTGTGCTAGTGTGAATGGGCCCTCAAAAACACTGACAGACACAATTTCACACACAAATTTAAGGTCCACCCAGTCTCCCTACCTTACGAGAACTGGAGTGTATCCTCAGCCAGTGTGGGCTGCTGTGCTGTGACAGAGCTCCATCCATATGTGCATTGCTTGTACAGCTCTTTTGCGCACCCTGTAGAGGTGCCGGGAGCCAGAAAGTAATGTCACTCTGTTCCAGGCACCTCTACAGGACATGTGAGAGTTGTAAGCAATGCACATATGGATGGGGCTCCCTTGCGGCCACAGTCCCATCCCAAGCTGACACTCGGCGTCCCGCAGCATATTTCAAATGGCTGCTTGGCACAAGAACTGACAGTGCTACGCTAGGTGGAGGCAGAGGAGCCTCTCACCTAGAAAAGTGGAAGGCATGCCGTGACCCACTGAAAACGGGGTCACGACCCAATTTTGGGTCACGACCCACAAGTTGAGAACCAAGGATCTAGACAGTATTCAGGAACTGGCCAATGCGAAAGAAAGAAAAAAAAGTGTGTAATACACACACACGAAAAGCTTTAGCCCTTACAATATTCATGCGAAGATGTCACATTTACTATATAAATACAAAATTACCAGTATAGGCAACATTTTCACTTTGAGGGTTTTATTTAAAAGAAGTTTGACCTTACCAACATCTTTCCAGAGATGTCTGTCTTTCCTTACAAGAAGGCGTCGAGCTTCAATCTCTACTTCCAGTCTCCGAATGGCTTTTACCACAGGGTCGGAGGTGAAGAGGCGGCAGGCCGATCTCCTTAGTCTATTCAACCTGCATCGGGCTGTGTATGCTTTCAAGGAAACCTCTTCCTTGGTTGGAGCCTTAGGCACACTCACTTTGTGAGAGCTCTCAGCTCCAAGGATCAGAGCAGCTGCATTTACTAGGATAAAAAACAAAAGATGGATTATAGTCATAACCTATATAAATGAAAGTTACCAGGTGAACTTACCATCTCACACTGCTTCTATACCAATTGTGTCCGGCAGTTTCTACTCATCTATAAATCCATATACCTTCATAAATTCCCACCTAGGGTTCTCATTTGTATCTTTTTATTCCCATATTAAATGTTTTCACCCTGTGACCTAACCAGTGTCCAGAAATTATAGTTCCCTCTCCAAAATGACATGCAACTCAACATTGGCAGGAATGCTAATTAAATCACGTGGTCTCCCCCCCACTAAATCCTTAATCTACAACGTACCACCAGATGGTCATAAGCAGAAGGTATCTTGTCAGATATAAAAACTAAAGCACAACATATTCAATAAAAAAAAATAAAGTACAACTTAAGCCAAAATGTATTGTTTAGTTTTGGATAAGGTGCTAAAGGGTTAGAAACTCGAGTTTATGGTCATCTGTGCCCCTACATAATTCCTATAATTTGATGTTCGTGTGATGGAAGACAGACAGAAAAGGAAGTCAGGGGGAAATCTCCCCATTGGGTACATAGATAATATTTAAAAATCAGATGAGAACTCACCCTATCCCACTTTGTCTATTGAAAAACTAACCTTTCATAGAATCTGTTTTTACTGCAAAGTCATCTGGGGTGAGTATGAAATTTAGCCACCAAGTAAAGCCCCGTTCTTGCTTTGCCATCCAGCGCTCATCATAAAACATGTTTTTGGCAGCAAATGGCATGGGGTGTCGAGGAATGACTGCAAATAAGAAACAAGTATTACTACTGGGAGGAAGACCTAAGAAACGTACATTACACAGTTCAGTAGGAGTCAATAGATGCCCACATTTGCTAAAGACATTTTTCAAGTTATTACCCGACTGACAGTCTCTTTAAAGTGTATTTCCACTTTTGTAGTCAAATTTGATAAGACCCCTCTACATGTTTGCCATGTGTTCCTATTCACACAGCATGCTGAAAAAGAACGATTAGAAAATATTTCTAACCTTTTAGATGTTTTGTTGCAGCAGTCAACATGGCTGAATCCAGGTTTTTTTTATCAGCACCTTCACAGTGAGCTGCCCTTTAGAGGGATTTAGGACTGAAATTTGAGGATTGTGTTTTACTCATTAACATTTGAATACATAAAGTATCTACTTTACAAGTTATAATGAAATCAGCTAGCGCTGTGTAGGTAAGGGTAACAAACCCCTTAAGGACCCTCCTAACCTTACAGGGAAGTAGACATTTTAAACCTTAGGAAGCCAAGAAACCCTAACCCAACTGCAAGCAGTTTTTAAAAAGAGAATTATGGGGTGAATGCACTCATCCCCATAGTTCAAGCCAGCCTGTGACACTGAACCTGTCACAGGTCGGCGAACACACACCACCGAACACTGACTTCCTGATACTCTCCCTGCAGAGAGTGGCGACTGTCAGTCACTGCAGGCATTACACACCGCCTTTCCCTCTGTTTCTTCAGCATTGACCAGAGCAACGGACGGGGAGGGAGCCGGCAGAGCCCGCTGTCAATCCGTCGGGATCCGTCCCGGCTGCAGCACCGCTCTGCGCTCTCAGCATATAGTGGGCAATATACTGAGTTTTGGGTCACCCGAGGACCTTAGTATATTTCCTCCCGTGACGAACTATGACCAAAAAAATGTTAGACCATAGTTCTTTTAAACATCTTCTTTTCGCATATGCTACATGAATGGGAACATGTAACAAATATAAAAAAGGGGTTATCCCAATTCGGCTGAGAAAGTGGAAACACACTTCAAGGCTCATTTGCAGTATCAGATGAAGGTTTTTTAGATACAATTCTGATATGAACACAGGCACATACCTGTTTTAGCAGTCTTCATGAAAGTCAGCTTTGATTGTGGAACAGCAACAACTCTCTTGGAATGTTTAAAGGTGACAGCAGAATGTAACTGTGGCAGCTCTGTCTTATCTGGAAAGAAAAAAAAAAAAATCAAATTAAAACAGGAGAACTATGAGGCGAGTGATTTTCACTCAACCTCATAGTTTGAGCTGACCTGTGACAATGAAACCGCCAGAGGTCGGCTCTATAGATGGCAGTCATTTAGATCCACTGACTTATACTTAGATGTGGAACAAGTATGCAGGTCAAAAGCAGTAACTTTTTACTTGTTTCGTGCTTCTTCCTGATCAAAGACTCAAAGTATTGAAGCCAGAGACAGTTAGGCAACTAGTGTGTGAATCTATCTATATATATGGAGAAGGTCAAAATTGGCAACTTTTTCTTCCTGCTCAAGTTTATGCATTAGCCATTCTAGAGAATATTATCACGTGGACAATTACCATATTTTTCGCTCCATAAGACGCACAAACCCCCCCCCCCCCCCCCAAAAGGCATCTTATGGAGCGAATCCCTATCGCCCGATACATGCAGTTTCGGGCGCCGGGCGAGTAGTTTCTTGTACATTTAGCCCTGCTCTGGACAAACAGAGCTAACTGTACAGAGGGAGCCGCTGCTCGTTTAATACAAGTGATCTAATGAGATCACTTGTATCAAACCGAGCGATGGCGGCGATCGTGCCCGGGGCCCACCGCCGTTGTTTTCAGGGTCCCCTGCTCCTCTGGGGGACCCGTGACCACGGCATAGGAGCTCACCATAGAGCCCCTAGAACAGACAAAGAACGTCCTTTCTTCATCTGCTCTGTGTGATCACCGAGACCGTGGCGCTGTAATCACATTACAGCACCACCGGCGCTGTAATCACAGCACCACCTGTCACTAACTACAGCTGCTTTCACAGAACCTCCCTGCGTCCTATGGCTCTTTATGGAGCGCAAAATACGGTAGTTAAGGTATTTTTCAAATTTCAGTATATTCAATTTAAATCCATCCTATTACACACCCAGTCCCTGGAAAAGAATGCAATGAAGAATGATACAGAAAAAAATAAAGTTGGTGGAGAGTAACGAAGCAGCAACAGCTTCAACAAATGGGTCATTGGAAAGGCAAATATATATATATATATATTTTCACTTTTTTTCTAAAAAACAAAGTGTACCTGCTAGTGCACAAATGTAAGTACCTATCTGCCGAGATTTTGCCAAGGTGGGCTTTCCTTTGACTTCAGGCTTCGTTTTATGGCTTTTCCAAAGATTCGGTGTTGAAGAAGCTATGCATAAAAAAAACAAAGATGACAAATATAGAAAAGAGATTTTCTCGAATAATGGCTAATTCAGTCACCCTACCATCATATACTTTCAACCAGCTGTAATGCAAGTGCTAGGCCATCTACACTATGCGTCAAGCACAACTTGGGCTTTAAATTTCCCCACCCAGTGCCTTTTCTAGATGTCTTCAAGTTGAACATACAATGTGCTGCGAGATCTTCTGACCTTCAGGAGGTGGGCAGTTCTCAAACATGCAGAGAGCAGCACTGACCTGATGCATAGACTGCATCATTAACACCAAGTACAGGTTATCATGGTGACACGCTGCACTCACAGTATGTCCTCAAGTCTTCTGGGATAAAATCACACTGAGTGCTGATGACTGTGGACATCCAGTGGCAGAATGTAATTACTGCAGGGAAGGGCAATGGAGAGGAGGAGAGTATTACAGCAAGAGCTGCATTTTTTTTATTTCGAGTAGTGCTGGGGGACCGTTTAAGTAAATAAACAGAAAAGCCCAGAGTTGGTCTTTAAAAAGGAACCTGCAAATATAAAAAGTAATGCAAGCACATATTACTGATTTGAAGGCTCAAGCTGCAGAGCTGTCACCCTTAAAAAGTGCAGATGAGCGAGTATTCAGCACCAGATACAAATCAGCTGTATGCTAAAACAGAGGTCTCCCCTGCACTTCTGGAGCATTTCTTGTACTCCACAATGCTGTGCACTCAGCCTTACACATTCTGGACCAGATATGACAAACTGGCATGTTTTGTAAAGCATTCCTCCCTCTTCTTCCTTGCACCCTACAGCCAGTTTATTCATTTAAAAATGCAAAACTATAACAGCTGTGAGTCAATTTTACAAAAAACTATTTTTTTTTTTTTTTAATTCAAATTTACATTTCTTGTACCATAAGAAAAAAAGGCAGGGCTGTTTTGTTGTCTAACACAAAATGCAATATAAAAATGGCCAATAAAAAAAAAACAAAAAAAAACAACTTACTCATTCTGGTTCCCCGTTGACGCTCTTGACTTTTTACACGCTGAGATACAGCTGGTTTTGACAGATGACTTCTCTTAGCTTGGACGACATTTAAAGACTCATTGGATGCCCCAGATGACCAAACAGAAATCTCTGCACTTCTCCTCTTGTGACCACAGATAGATATGGATGTGTCCTTGGTCATGGGTGATCCTGAATAGCTGGCAGGTCTTGATATGGCAAAGTCCTTGGACAGAGGCGGTCCTGAACAGCTGGCAGGTCTAGACATGGCTGTGTCCTTGGTCAGAGGCGATTCTGAACAACTAGCAGGTCTAGATATGGCTATGTCCTTGGTCAGAGGCGATTCTGAACAGCTAGCAGGTCTAGATATGGCTATGTCCTTGGTCAGAGGCAATTCTGAACAGCTAGCAGGTCTAGATATGGCTATGTCCTTGGTCAGAGACAATTCTGAACAGCTAGCAGGTCTAGATATGGCAAGGTCCTCAGTCAGAGGTGATTCTGAACAGCTAGTAGGTCTAGATATGGCTACGTCCTTGATCAGAGGTAATCCTGAACAGCTAGCAGGTCTAGGTATGGCTATGTCCTTGGTCAGAGGCAATTCTGAACAGCTAGCAATGCTAGATACAGCTGTCTCCTTGGTCAGAGGTGATCCTGAACAGCTAGCAGGTATTGATACACTTATGGAAGGAAGGTCTGGAGCACTAATGGAAGGAAGGTTTGGAGCACATAACACTGGCAATTGCTGGAGCACATCACCCTGGGAATCCTCTTTGCCCTCTAGTTCAACACACTTCAACCTTCTACGGGACTTCAGCTGAGGTCTATGTAAATTGTCACTGCAGTCTGAAGACCTGGCTTTTGTAACTGTTGCCGAGTTTATCTGGGCTTTTCCAGTGTTATTGGCCACAGAATTGCCACTCAACAGCAATGGAGCGCTCCTACCTTTTTTCTTTTTGACACAATAAGTTAATCTGGAAATCTCAGGATCTGCATTCGCAGAGGCCTTAACAGAAAAGACTTTGTTGACAGACTCCGTTCTAAACTGGCTGGACTTTAAATCTTCCACAACAGGAGGTGTTAAAAAATTATCTCTGACAAACTGCTCTGGTGACAAAACTGGAGTATGATTAACTGCGTCCTGATATTCATCTGAAACATAACTGTTGCTGATAAATGAATCGGGACTTAAAGCTTTTCTTTGCGGTGTGAGCACCGCCGATGGTGGCGTCTGCATCTTTAAGCTCATCTTTGTAAAACATTCATGGAAAGACTCTTGGAAGGAGCTGGACTTTTCAGATGCATCATGTCTAATAGCAAGCTCGGCATTATAAAACTCAGTCGGGGATAAGGTTTTAAAGGCATTTACCAGACTTGGCGTACAAGTATAATTATGCTGGGGGCCATGCACTGGATTTATTGGCGAGATGGACACTTTGTTCACCCTGTGTTCAGTGAGAGTCCATTGTTCCTCAAGAACAAAATCCCTGTTAATTGTAGATGTGGCTGCAACTTCTTCTATGGTCTCGTACTCGGTGCACAGAATAGAGTATGTCTTTGACCTCTTGAGTGATCCTGGGATAAAAGCTTGTAGATCATTACCAAGCGGACTGACTTGGAGAGCAGGAGCTTTATTTTCTGTGCTCCGCCTACCTTTCTTGACACGAGAGTCTCTGATACCTGGTTTGGAAATATTCTCACATGACCTTAAAGGATTATTTGCCACTCCGGATACTCCTTGGCCATTTTTGTGTTTTACATTAAATGTTTTGTTTTTGATGACTGTAGAAGAAAGATCTTTATTATTTGGTCCAGAAACCTTTGCTCCTGCAGGAGTATATTTCTTCTTTATGGTATTCCAACGAGCTCTCTGCAGTGTATTCAAAAGGAAATGCAATGTCATTTCATGTACAAAGACAGAGAAGGCAACATACATATACAGGGAAACATTTGAAGTTTTGAATGGGGAAGGAAGAGAGGTCGGGGATTAGGATTAGAACCCCTGTCCAAATGTTATGATTTTCTGTGTCCCGCTGGGAAGATTCAAGCTCTCTAATCTGGTTGGCTATTGTAACTGCAACAGTAAATGATAGAAAAGCCAAAAACATTACAACTGTCCCCAAAGAAGGAATAGGAGGGCAAATCTGCTAATGTGGACACTTGTTTTAGTGACAATTGTCTAAAGCTGCCCATACACCTATAGATTATCTGCAGAATTTCTACGGTCAGATGGTGCAAAAGATTCCTCCATCTACGCTAAACTGTGGATGGAGGAATCTACCACTGGGCCAAGCTTCAGTATCTTGCTAGTCGGCCCTGCTGGCTGTCAAAATACCTGAACAATCTGATTGGATGCAGGCACTGTTCAGGTATTTTGAGAGCCAGTGGGGCCGACTAGCAAGATACTGAAGCTTGGCCCAGTGGGAGATTCCTCCATCCACACAGTTTAGCATACATGGAGTAACCTGTTGCACTTTTTCCATCCGGCCATAGAAAATCTACAGATAATCTATAGGTGTATGGTCAGCTCAAGAGGGGAATTTCCTTTACTTTGAAGAAATTTAAAATGACACTTCCTGTGCCATTTCCACAACAGGAAGTAAAGGGAAATCTCCGCAATAGCACAAAAACTAAAATGACAGGTTTTTTTTTTTTTTTTTACTTTTTCTATCGAAAATAGAAATAACGTTTTAGTTATACTTACACCATTTATGTTTCATTAACTAGGAAAGTTAAATTGCAGGGAAAAAAAAAAAAAACAACACACAGCAAAGCTATCCCACCACCCAGTCTATGAATCTCTGGCAGAACCTCAGCATCTGACACTAAAGCCAGGTATACATGCTTATATTCTCTTCTTTTAACCAGTGCGTATGAATGAAGACAATATAAGATGCCTTCATGCACGCTGAACAATATGGATGGACGAATCCCTCACTGTTTCTACTGTAGTCTGACCATTGGCAGAATTCCCAAAGTTGCTTGCAGCTAACTGGCTGCAAGCACCACTTGATGAAAATGTACATGTTTCTTCAACAAAAGTTGATAATGATCGACTTCTGCCACGGGAATAGTGTCACCAACCCAGCAAATTTCAGCCGGATCCTGCTGAATCGACCCAAATTAATTGTGTGTACCTGGCTTAACATGCATGACAGTGTAAAACCAGGCTAACAGAAGTGGCATGTTTAAAAGAACAGCTTCATTTTGGGGGAAAAAAAAAATTAATAAATGCACCAACTTTGATGAAAAGAAAATGTGCATTTATTAATTTTTTGCACTTAGGCCAGCAGAGCATTGCAACCATGATCAATGCATCATGGGTGCAATGCACAGGCTCCTGCTCAGTTTACATTCCAGTCCCATACAGGAGGTACAGACCTTCCATTACGGGACTGGAGAAAGTAATCAATGGACTACAAGTGCGGTGACGACATAACTAGGGCTGCAACAACTAATCGACATAATCGATGATTGAAAAAGTTGTCAACTTTTTGGTAGAGTTGTCAACTTTTTCAATCATCGATTAATCTACTTCCGATTGGTTGGCCCTGTTCACGGCTCCACACCTCCTCCCCACCTTACGCTCGCCACTGCCAGACCCGCCCGCATCCACACACCGCACCTCCTCCCCGCCCAAATCCATGATCGGCACAGGGACGTATGGGAGAAGAAGTAAGGAGGAGCAGGTGTGGGCGGATGACAGCCGCCGATAGACAGGCCCGATCTCAGAAACAAGTTGCTGGAAGACTGCTCAGGTAAGCCTGCACTTTCCCACACATGGTGCTCTATAATGTATTGCTGGGATTTGTATTCCTCTATAGCTGGTGGTATTCTGCATTGCGCTGTATAATGTACTATTGCTGGGATTTGTTGTATTCCTCTATAGCTGGTGGTATTCTGCATTGCGCTGTATAATGTACTATTGCTGGGATTTGTTGTATTCCTCTATAGCTGGTGGTATTCTGCATTGTGCTGTATAATGTACTATTGCTGGGTTTTGTAGTCCTCTATAGCCGGTGCCATTCTGCATTCATTGCTGTATAATTTTACACTTTTCATTTCACTATATTGTTCACCACAGACTTCACACAATAATGTTTATTCCGATTCGAAAACGTGAGCTCTATAAATAAATTATTCTAACACAAGGTTACACTCACCTTCTTCTTAGATGGCAGCTCCGCATGTCCCAGAAGTACAGCTTGGTGCTTTACAAGATCATTTACCACAAATGTGACAAGTTCTCTTATGCCTCCTTCTTCTACTGGAGTCCATGTGATAGTCAATGGAACAGATTCAAAGGGCTGCACAATACAAAGAATAAACTTAACAGAGATGATCACTGAAGGTGACATTTCTTTAAATGGCGATGTAAAAGGATAACTGTACCCATAACAGATCATGCAACCGAACCTTAATGCAATATTATGTAACCAGAGAGTGCCCTACCAAGAGCCTAACCAGAGAGTGCAGAAATAGGATTTGGCAGTGACTAGAGCAGGATTATCTAACCCTTCAGCATAGCACAGACAACACTATGGCATGGCTGCTACTCTCTATTTCAGCAACAAATTGTATAGAAGTTGGAGTACCAAGGAACCTGCAATTAGTTTGCTTTGGGTCCCAAGTAATCTATGTCCTTAAAGAGTCCAAAAGCTGTACTCAATAAAAGGCAGAAAGAGAGCAAAGGGCTAGTCACCTGTATTGTACGTCTTCCTCATTACAGACTTATGCTTTGTTCGACTGTGTCTCTGCGTAGAGGGGGCTATCTTGGTAGAGGGGGCTATCTTGGTAGAGGGGGCTATCTTGGTAGAGGGGGCTATCTTGGTAGAGGGGGCTATCTTGGTAGAGGGGGCTATCTTGGTAGATGTAGGATTTTGCTTCCTGCCTCCAGCAAGGTGAACAGTGAGCAGCACAATGGTGACATCAACAAAACTGAATGACTAGCAGTCAGAGGCAGAGGTGCCTTAGATCTCATACTGCAGATATACATCTATGAGGCACAAGACTACCTGGTCACCCTCTCATACCAGGAAAAGCACTGCGATTTTACAGGGAGAATTCCAGACAAAATATAAACATTTTCATTGTATGGCTTAGGCACAATGAATCATTCTGATTTATAGCATAACTTTATATAGCTTATTTCAACTTTGAACATGAACAAAGGGCTGGAGAAATCCCAGGAGCCAGGTAGGCAATGCTCCTTAAAAATTACAGCTGGCTCCTAACTTTTGAGGTTTTCTATAGTTACTGTCAATAGTTCTGGCTCCTGGATGAGGCAGACTGGCTCCTGAATTCAGTATTCCTTTGTCCACCCCGATCTAACATCCTCTGTGAATGGACTGTGCAATAATAATGACTTTAACATTCTGCCTTACTTGGCTGTTCCTGGCTGCTCACCACCCAGATCAGCAGATTTCTGCAGCGGGCACAGCCAAGGCCTTTCAATCAGTTGACAGGTGGACATTGTCTGCCGCTTACATGCAGCTAAGAACAGATGAGTGGCTCTATACACAGACTACAGCCATGGCCACCCATATGTCCCCAACTGCAGGTAGTCGCTCCGTGTGTACATACATGTGGACTGCTGCTGAGCCTGTCAGGCTTTGTGGCCACAACGGAAAGTAAAACACCGGGCCATACCCAGTGCAGAAATACACTGATGTACACATGACTGTGTGAGTTGGGGGTGGGTATAAATAGTAATAAACATCCAATCCTGAAACATACGCAAAAACACCCCAAAAAAACCCACCAGAGATGTTCAGCTCAAACAGGAATGTGGCCTCGATGATTGTCATGCAGAGTTCACTTCAAGTAGTAACCCAGCTGCTGCTATGGTGAGTCTACGAGTGCTGAACCTGGAGCCTCTGGGCTAATCCAGGACCACTGTGCCCACCATCTGCACCAATAGCGCGCTGCTGTGCCCTCCACCCACACTAATAGGTGTAAAGTAGCTACAGTGAGGGGAATTTATCAAAACTGGAGCACACAAAATATGGAGCAGTTGCCTCATGTTAACCATTCAACTTCTCTCTTCAGTTAAGATTTGAAAATGAAAGAGAGAAGCTGATTGGTCACCTCTTGTGTACGGTCACCTGGGCCGGGTCAGGTGACGGGTTGTGCAGTACTAGATCTGCGCTGCGGGATGAACCGGGCTGGACATATCCGAAGCTCACAAAGGGCGGCCGAGAGAAATGTGTGAGGGAGAGGAGCGGGATGTCCTCCTGGCTGGAGCTGTCCGTCCCTATCCCCGGAGGAGAGATGCTGATCATCGTACAGCCGTATACCGAGCTCCCGGACACTAACACGCCGCACACATCACACCCTCTCCCCGCTGTTCACCTCCCGGACGATTCAAACTCACAGCGCAAGGTGACAGGTCCAACTTCAACCAGCCCTTACGCCCTGTATTCCCTCCCAACCAATAGCAACTTGAAGCAAAGGGGTGGTTAAGCCAATCAGAATGCAAAGTGTCTCATAATAGGCTGTATCCGTAGGACAGCCAATGGGACGCCCGAGATTTATTTAAAACGCAGTATATAGGCGGGGTTATGGTTACGTTAACGACCGCTAGCATGGCAACAAAGTGTTTATAGGAGAAGTTCTCTACCCCTGCTAGTTATACATGACAGGGGTGGTCAGGAGTTCCCGGGCGGTCACCTCTTTTCATGCTAGGAATGTGTGGGGTTTCGAGATTGGAGTTTGTCAATCGTTTTTAAAACATCCGCACCCAATAAAAGTATGCAGAATCTCCAGACAGTCCAGTCTAAAGTCTAAAAAAAACGTAGATGCAAAAAAATTACGTGTGGTTAGGGTTGCCACTTATTCCTCAAGCCAAACACTAGTGCCTCATGGCAATTTTTTTGTGAAGTATACAATATGCATATATTGTATGATTAAATAACATTGGAGTTAAATACAATAATGGGGGAAATTTATCAAAACTGGGGCAGAAAGAATCTGGAGCAGTTGCCTATGGCAACCAATCAGCATCCACCTTTAATTTTCGAACCTTAATTGAACAAAAACCGACGAGAGAAGCTAATTGGTTGCCATAGGCAACTGCTCCAGATTCTTCTGCTCCGGTTTTGATCAATTCCCCCCAAAGTATCACAAATCATATTGCCAGTGTGCCACAAGTCCTCAGACATTCTGTACATAAACAATGCCCCCATAAGATGCCAGTGTGCCTCAAGTCCCCAGACATTCTGTACATAAACAATGCCCCCATAAGATGCCAGTGTGCCTCAAGTCCCCAGACATTCTGTACATAAACAATGCCCCCATAAGATGCCAGTGTGCCTCAAGTCCCCAGACATTCTGTACATAAACAATGCCCCCATAAGATGCCAGTGTGCCTCAAGTCCCCAGACATTCTGTACATAAACAATGCCCCCATAAGATGCCAGTGTGCCTCAAGTCCCCAGACATTCTGTACATAAACAATGCCCCCATAAGATGCCAGTGTGCCTCAAGTCCCCAGATATGCATTCTGCATATAAACAATGCCCCCATAAGATGCCAGTGTGTCACAGGTCCCCAGATATGTACTATACAAATCAGTATCCATATATCTTGCCTCACTCCTTACCCGATATCCCAAAAGTAACAGGTGCTCGTAGTGACTGCGGATGGCAGCGCACACAATAGAACTCCAATACAGATGTCATGTTAGGCCTGGTTCACACCTGTACGTTTTGTAGCGCGTTCAACGCTCTACGAACGCTCTACAAAACGCTCAAACATGAAAATCCCATTGTTTTCTATGGGTATGGTTCACACCTTGCCGTATTTCAGCCCGTCTGAACGCGCTACAAAACGGCCTACGCCTGAAAAGGTACATGAGCTTCTTTGCAGCGTTTTTGTCAGGCGTTTCCATTGGGATACAGCCAAGTAGCCCTCGGAAACACGCGTTTGTCGCGCGTTTTTTTTACCACGAATCGAGGTAAAAATGCGTGTCACAAAACGCGCGACAAACGCGCATATTCGATATGCCTAGGTGTGAACAGAGCCTTATGGCAAATCCATTTAAGGCTCTGTTCACACCTATCGTATCGAATATGCGCGTGAAAAACCGCGCAACAAACGCGCGTTTTCGAGGGCTACTTGGCTGTATCTCAATGGAAACACGCAACAAAAACGCCGCAAAGAAGCTCATGTACCTTTACAGGCGTAGGCCGTTTTGTAGCGCGTTCAGACGGGCTGAAATAGGGCAAGGTGTGAACCATACCCATAGAAAACAATGGGATTTTCATGTTTGAGCGTTGTGTAAAGCGTTGAACGCGCTACAAAACGTACAGGTGTGAACCAGGCCTTATTGATAGAGGTCATTGAAACGACAAGCTCTTTCAGGGCTGCGCAGGGTCCCCTTCATCCGGCTCAGAAATGACATTGCGCGGCTCCAAAAGCGCTTGTCGTTTCAATGACAACTATTAATAAAATGGATTTGCACTAACATGGAATCTTGGTGCTGGTGACATTTGTATTGGAGTTCAGATACTGTATGTACTATTGCACATAAAAGATGCCCTCACAAAAGATGTCACAGGTTACCTGGTGCAAGCTTAACCCC
>NW_017307027.1:643952-660292 GCF_000935625.1 Nanorana parkeri | reverse complement strand
CAAGATACGGTTACCTTCCAGTAATAGAGAATGTAGAGTGAGACTGGGGCAGTGCCGGCTATTTGGTCCCAGACAACAGTTTCTGAGTTTAGTGTCACTTTAAGCTTTGCAGATGCTGATTAAATCACCTACAATGGATGCTGCTCCTTGAGGTTTAAAAGTTTTAGTTTCCTGCAGAATCAGCCCCTGAACGCTGGCCCTGATATCCTGTTTCAGGGTGGCGCCGCTCCCTTGCAGGGCCCTATATGTGTGCTAGTAAGCTGTGTTTCTCCCCACAAACACACAGACCTAGCAAGGCAAGCCATTCCCCTCCTTTCTTCTCCAAGCTAGTAGATGGACAGCTGCTGGAGACTCCACTGTCCCCTGTGATCTGGTACTGGACAGGAAGTTCAGGGACGCTGAGCTTGGAGAGTTGCAGCTGTTCAGAAACATGACAACTGTAAGTGTTTTGACAAAAATGTAAAGAATTACTTTGCTGGGCAATGCATATTTGTTTGATCTGCATTCATTATGGAAAACATTTTGAATGTTTAATACTATTTTCATAAATTGCTTTGTACTTTTCGTGGTATTTATTGGTGTGCCTGATACTTTTTGTCCTTTTATTTTGATATAGCACAAGAATCTACATGAAACCAATTCACGATACAAGCAAATGTTGGTCCATCTTAAAGATAAACTAATCTTTGTCATGGGTTGCTCAAACATGAAAATCCCATTGTTTTCTATGGGTATGGTTCACACCTTGCCGTATTTCAGCCCGTCTGAACGCGCTACAAAACGGCCTACGCCTGAAAAGGTACATGAGCTTCTTTGCAGCGTTTTTGTCAGGCGTTTCCATTGGGATACAGCCAAGTAGCCCTCGGAAACACGCGTTTGTCGCGCGTTTTTTTTACCACGAATCGAGGTAAAAATGCGTGTCACAAAACGCGCGACAAACGCGCATATTCGATATGCCTAGGTGTGAACAGAGCCTTATGGCAAATCCATTTAAGGCTCTGTTCACACCTATCGTATCGAATATGCGCGTGAAAAACCGCGCAACAAACGCGCGTTTTCGAGGGCTACTTGGCTGTATCTCAATGGAAACACGCAACAAAAACGCCGCAAAGAAGCTCATGTACCTTTACAGGCGTAGGCCGTTTTGTAGCGCGTTCAGACGGGCTGAAATAGGGCAAGGTGTGAACCATACCCATAGAAAACAATGGGATTTTCATGTTTGAGCGTTGTGTAAAGCGTTGAACGCGCTACAAAACGTACAGGTGTGAACCAGGCCTTATTGATAGAGGTCATTGAAACGACAAGCTCTTCCATTCTATTGATAGTTGTGATTCAAAATGACAAGCGCATTTCTGGGCCTGATGAAGGGGACCTGCGTGGCCCCAAAAGCACATGTCGTTTGAATGGCAACTATCAATAGAATCTGAACATCTGTTTTGGATGATATGTACTATTACACATAGAAGATGCCCCCACAAAAGATGTCATAGGTTGCCTTTTTTTATGAGGGCATGTTTTATGTACAATACCCCCCCCCCTTCCTTTTCAATTGATATTTAATATGATATACAAGATACGGTTACCTTCCAGTAATAGAGAATGTAGAGTGAGACTGGGGCAGTGCCGGCTATTTGGTCCCAGACAACAGTTTCTGAGTTTAGTGTCACTTTAAGCTTTGCAGATGCTGATTAAATCACCTACAATGGATGCTGCTCCTTGAGGTTTAAAAGTTTTAGTTTCCTGCAGAATCAGCCCCTGAACGCTGGCCCTGATATCCTGTTTTAGGGTGGCGCCGCTCCCTTGCAGGGCCCTATATGTGTGCTAGTAAGCTGTGTTTCTCCCCACAAACACACAGACCTAGCAAGGCAAGCCATTCCCCTCCTTTCTTCTCCAAGCTAGTAGATGGACAGCTGCTGGAGACTCCACTGTCCCCTGTGATCTGGTACTGGACAGGAAGTTCAGGGACGCTGAGCTTGGAGAGTTGCAGCTGTTCAGAAACATGACAACTGTAAGTGTTTTGACAAAAATGTAAAGAATTACTTTGCTGGGCAATGCATATTTGTTTGATCTGCATTCATTATGGAAAACATTTTGAATGTTTAATACTATTTTCATAAATTGCTTTGTACTTTTCGTGGTATTTATTGGTGTGCCTGATACTTTTTGTCCTTTTATTTTGATATAGCACAAGAATCTACATGAAACCAATTCACGATACAAGCAAATGTTGGTCCATCTTAAAGATAAACTAATCTTTGTCATGGGTTACAGTCACTTGAGCAAGCTGCCCTTTCCTACAGGCGGAAGGGAAATTATTTTACAAATAACGTTTTTTCCAATCGTCTAATATCTGTTAGAAACAATCATATGCAGAGTACAATGAACACCATGTCCCACTAGAGGGCACTGGAGTACAATTGGGAATCTTGGGTCCAGTTTGCACATGCAGTATTTTGAAAGGTCTAGTATGAATAGAATCACGTTAAGCAGGCATGTACCACTTTAATACTACACAGCCTTGTCGAAGACTTGAAAGGACTCTTCAGCTCCAATCTGCTAGTTCTGAATATGGAAGTGACACTAAAATCAGGAGTTAAATCTGAACCTGAACTGGACCCAAGATGCCCACAAGTCTCTACTTATAGTGATAACATATTGTACAGCAGATTTGGATATCCATAGAGAAGGACGGGGGCTGCGTACTAATCACACGCAGCACTTTTCCTTCCCGGGAGCTGCCCGATTTAGCTGTGCACAAAGCACGGAGCTGTACGTGCCGGCCTTTTCTAGTGTGAATGAGGACTATGGAGTTTTTTTTCTTTGCTAATGTTGAATTGAAGATCCCGTTTCTATTTCTGGACTGTTTTGTATTGTTGTAATTTATGCAGAAAAGTTCTCAGATGTTTCATGTATATATTGTTTTAAATATGATTGCGCCATATTTGTTTACTGTAAATAATTTGTATAGCTTCTTAAATACTAGCTAAACATTCATACATTTTTGCTGAATGTTCAACGATATGCATTTTAGTGTTTACAAGATAATGCCCGTGTGAACCAGGCCTCAGAGCAGGACAAACTATGGCAATGACACAAGTAAGTAGAGAATAAACACGAGTGCTTTATTTGTAGTCAGGATCATTGAATATCACAATAACCCAACAGACATAACATTTCTCTATTGTCTTGTAAACTCAAAGTACGTTAAAAAAAACCGCAGTTCAGGTTTTGAGAAATTTGCCAAATAAATGTATAATCTTTGTACAGGCATTGACACAAATACAAGTCTGATTTCATGACAAGTAATTCTCTTGCTAAAAGCTCGTACCACACAAAAAAAACCTCAATAAAAGTGAATGGACATAATCCGTATTCCCTTTCTTTGAGTATGTCCTTTTGACTTAAAGGAGAACTATGAGGTGAGTGCTTTTCACTCACCTCATAGTTCTAGCCGACCTGCGACAATGAGACTGTCACAGGTCGGCTCAGTAGATCGGGAAGTGAGCGAACACATACCGGCGTTCGCTCACCTCTCGATTCTGTCACAGGGGAGGGGCTGGCGGATCGGACAGGGGAGGGGGCGGTAAAGCTGGCTCTGCCTCTAGATAGGCAGAGCCAGCTGTCACTCACGCAGCTGGGCGGAACCAGACATAATTGTCGGGATCCGCTTCAGCTGCGGCGCCGCAGTATACCGCGAGCAGTAGCTTGCGGTATACTGTGGCGTCTCAGTTATACTGAGCTTAGGGTGACGGGAGGACGCTAGTTTGTATCCTCCTGTTACCCTATGGAAAACTAAGGGGGAAAGCCTTGACCCCATAGTTCTCCTTTAAGTTTTCTTTTGGTTAAAATGTATCCTTTTTTTCTATATAAATAAAATCCAGTAATAAAACAAGGTTTAATTTTAAATCTTTGGAGCAACACAGGCATTCTCTTTAACACTAACCTAATTATTGCTGTACATTCAAGGACACCCAGAAAAGCTTTAAAGGTAACTCATTAGGATAAAATATGGGGGGCGTCTACGGCTGAGTTTAACCCCTGGCTGCCATTCTCAGCCTTCTTTCCCAACCTAGTGGGTTGCTGACTTGGAACAAGCATTCAGCCAGTGAAGCATTTGGACAAATGACATGTACATGCTAGGGTTGATTTACTAAAGGAATAGCGACTGTTAACTTAGCTCAATGAACATTCATGTTGCTTAGTAAGATAAATGAGGGTGAGTTAGTTTGCATCAGCCAATCATGTAGCAGCAAACATTTTCATTTCCACTGCACATTCCTGGGTATTCAGAGAGTTCACTGGTTCACTTTAATTACTTACATCAGGGGTACCCATAAGGTAGATTGCGATCCACCAGTTGCTTGCAAAGCTAACACTGGTAGATTGCAGGTCGATTCCCTGTCCTGATCTCCTTCCTACTCTGTGCAGCTGAATGTGTCAGACGCTGAAGCATCTGACACATTTGGCCCACCTCCCTACATGTCTGCAGCGTCCAATACATATTGCCCCCCAGCCCGCAGTGTCAGAGACATTTGGCCCACCCCTCCAAACCCGCAGCATTGGACACATTGGGACTGCCCCTCCCTGCCTATGGTGTCACACCAGCACGCCTAAAGAGGCAGGAGAGCCAGAAAGCAGGTAGTTACTACTGGCAACCCAAGTTTGAATCCAAGCATGCACACACATAAATTATGCTTAATCTTAACTGTCTAAACTATGTTCCACCTCTGGTTTTCTTACACACAGTTCTTTGTGTGTCTGACTTATCCCACTTTCCCAGTCACCATGGGGGAAGAGTGATTGGCTGTGTAGCATATTATATCATCCCCTTCTTAAGGGCTTGTTCACACCAATTACAGTGTGTTCCAGCGAGGTTAGCTGCTGGAATGCACACTAAACTCTCCCCCGTTTTGTGGGGTGGGAGGGGACTTGTCCAGTGCGATCGCAAAAAATGCTGCACGCATTGTTGTGCCATGTGTTGTGGTGTAGGCGATTCCACTGCGGGCGAAGGGGGTCTGTGTCTGCAGGACCATTGACTTGAAAGCGCTGCCACGCCTCCTCCCACCCAAGAATGCAAGTGGAAATTTAGTATGCTGCATAATCGGTGTAATCAAGCCCTTACGGTGACTACTATAATATGATTCTAAATACCCCAGTGCCAGTAAGCAATTTAATGTGTTTGTTTTTGGTTTTTTTTTTTCGTTTGTAGATCTCATCGATAGTCATTTGAAAAGTAGAAACAGAAAAGATGGCAAGCGCACTACCAGGGGGAGAGCTGTTAGGGAGTTTGGGTGCGCCAGCTACTTAGCCAGAGAGAGGTACCCTGTGAACAAATGTAAAACAGCAAAAAAGGAGCGCTACAACCTAGAGATTGGTATCGTTATACCAGATTATGATCCTTATAAAGGTGTCTACAAAATGGAGACTCACGTTTAGGTGGACGAATTGTTGTCTTGCCGGTGGAAGATAGATGATATTGTCGGCTTGGATTATGAAAACGTCTTATGCGGCTACTGCTTGAGCAATTGTGAAAAACACACAGCTGTGTAATGTAAGTAAAAACTGGTAAAAACAGATAAAAACATCCGTTCTGTCCAGTGAGGGCTCAGCTGGCCAGGCTGCCACTCTTTAACTGAACAGGACCGGGGGTGCCGCTAGAAGTTGCCGGCACTCGTGATAAAAGTTTACACAGGGACGAGCATTGAGCTGGAGAACCAAGTGGTTCGTCTTGATGAGCGATGGGGGTTCAGTGGTTTGGCAACGCGTTTCGAAGCTTCTATGCTTCTTTGTCAAACCAGCAGTGCATTCAGTAGAACGGGCGGGAGAAACAGAGGTTTAAAAAAAAATGACAGGTGGGCGGGACTTTAGGTCGTGGGCGGCTACTATTGGCCAGTTCGGCCGGGAGGGTTGGTCATGGCAGATAATAGACGGCATTGGAACTGCTTTCAGATCGTGGGTGCATGTTTAAAAGACATTTAATAAAAACGAGTATATATAAAAAATGAATATATATAAAAATATATAAAATGAAAAAGATTCAGAACATGCTACATTCGTTGTGATGATCCTGTATCTCGAGTGTCTGGATTTTTTATTTCTTATTTTTATTGTAATTAATACATTTTTCACTATTTGATTCATTTGGAAAGTATATAATTTGTTTACAAAGGGGGGGATAAAACGAATTTTGTGAAAATGTTCTATAATTGTGCAATATCAAACCATTGTCAGGAGTTGTGTGTATGATCAAATGTTGACCTTCCACCTAAGTGTCTGGATTGTATGTTTAAAATGAATAAAAAAGTGTATTGGGTGAAGAACTTTGTTTTAAAACAATATTGTATAACTATACCATTATATATGTACAGGATTTAACATATAAATATACACGCATGTTACATGTATATTTTCTTTCTTTCTGCATCGCTTTGTTAATGAGTGATTTATACATTTGTTTAGGAGTATATATCGTTAGTATATATATATGATAATAATAATAGGTGTATGTGTGTGAGGTTCGGATTGCTGTTGGATCAGGATTTTATAGAATGGTATGTATTTCAATATCTTCATTAAGACCGGTTGGTACTAGGGTGTTAAGTTTGTAAATCCAGAACGTCTCCCTATTGCATAAGAGTCGGAAGCGTTCTGAAGGTGCTAGATGAGTAGATATATGTTCAATGGCGAACACATGCAAAGCATGAATGTTTTTGTAGTGTTTGGCTGTAAAATGCCGCGGTACGCTATGTTCAATGTCTCCCTTTTCTATGAAGCGTCTGTGTTCACCGATGCGTTTACGTAGTGCTCGTATAGTACGTCCAACATACATCAGACCGCAGGGGCATGTTAATCCGTATACCACATGATCATGTGTACACGTGATAAATTGTCTGGTATTGTAAGTGCTGTTGCTATGGTCCTTAAATGTTTTTTGACCGTGATGAATTGACAGGCGAGACATTTCGTTTTTTTGCACCGAAATGTCCCAACTCTGTTGTCAAACAAAGTTGTTTGTACTCGTTTTTGGTTCTTTGAGTAGTCTACTTGGTGCGGCTATATTTTTGATGTTTTTGTTTTTCTTAAAATTAATATAGGGTCTTGATGGTAGAAGGGGACCTAGTTTAGGATGCTTTAATAGGATGTGCCAGTTTTTCTGAAGGACTTTCCCAATGGCCTTGTAACTATTGTTAAATGTGGTGATGAACCTAACCTTATTGTTTTTGGGTGAAGGTGGGTCATGATTGGCAGTTTTGGGTGTGGCCGTTTTTAGATATGTGGAAAACGCATTTTTGATCAAATCCTCAGGATACTCTTTTTCTTTGAATTTGTTTGTGAGAAGGAGACTCGAAGCGGTGTAGTCTGATTTGTTGGTGCAGTTTCTACTGAGTCGACAAAACTGGCTCTTGGGGATGTTGTTTTTCCAGCGGGGGTGATGGCAGCTGTGGTAATGAAGGTATGAATTACCACCTGTGGGTTTTGTATGACTTTTTGTGATGATCTGATTGTTTTTGGTGGTGAGTTCAAGGTCTAGGGCAGTGATGGCGAACCTTGGCACTCCAGCTGTTTTGGAACTACAAGTTCCCCCATGAGGCATTGCAAGGCTCTGACAGCCACAGACATAACTCCCAGAGGCAGATGCATCTTGGGCTTTGTAGTTTTGGCACAGCTGGAGTGCCAAGGTTCGCCACCACTGGTCTAGGAATACTAATTCGTTGGTGCTAACGACATGGGTGAAGGATAGGCCTAGTTTATAGTTGTTGCAGTGATAGACAAATTCCAACACGTTTTCTGGCGCTCCGTCCCAAATAATGACTATGTCATCTATGTATCTCCCATAGAAGACTAGATGTTGGGCATAAGGGTTGTTCTTCCATATGTGGTGGTCCTCCCAGTGGCCCATGGTGAGATTGGCATAGCTGCGTGCATAAGCCGTTTTCATAATCCAAGCCGACAATATCATCTATCTTCCACCGGCAAGACAACAATTCGTCCACCTAAACGTGAGTCTCCATTTTGTAGACACATTTATAAGGATCATAATCTGGTATAACCATACCAATCTCTGATTTGAAAAGTAGATCTTAAACATAAAAAATTGTGGGCACCCCTGATTTACATTCACTATGCTAAGTGAACAGCCTCTAATTATTTTGTAAACCAACCCACCTGGGCCTGAAACTAAGCTAGAAATGAAGATAGTATAAAGATGACAGCTCAGCATCTTGCACCTTGAAAAACAAATTCTCAGTGCAAACTCCTACATCTCCATCCAGGGGGGGGTTCACTTTAACAGTTACTCAAAATAAAGCCCATTTCACATGACTATGGGCAGATTTATACAAGATGAAAGTGTTTTGCTATACAAAACATGAATCAGACAAATGACAGAATATTTCTGATTGCCCCTACCAATGCAATGTTCTTTCTTCCACTTTTTAATCTAAAGATCTGCACATATTGTATCATTAACTTAGGAGGGTCTAATGTAGCACAGTGATTTATGCGGGTGGCAGGGAACAGAGTAAGTAGTCTACAAAATGTCAAATGACTGCTAAGGGTAATGCCTGCCCATTACCCTTCCAAGGCAGACTCCACCACACATTAAAGTCTACGGAATGTCATTCACTGGTGGTCATTGCTGGAAACAGCCTGCACAGAAGGCTGCGACTCCAGGCCAAGCAGTGTCCCCAAGTAAGAGTGTTCTCGAGTCTCAATTATTTGCCCAGGTCTGACTGGATGCAAAAGGGTTGCTGGCTGTGGAGTAAGAGTGTACTTTTCCAAGAAAGCTAATTCAGAAGGACGCTGGTACTCTGCATTCTGTGGCAGTACAGAAGAGCCAGCATGGGTCTCTAATTCAGCTTCACTTTCTGCAATCTCAACGGGCACCAGGGTGAGAGGCACACAGATATCAGCCTCTGAGGTCTGTGAAGCAGCTTGGTAGAACTTGGCCTCTTCATTTGTACCATCCTCCTCTGTCTTTAAACTATGAACATGGTCAATGTGGTACTTGAGCTTGTCCTTACGTTTAAAAGCTGCGCTGCAAAGCTGGCAGTTGAATGGACGGGCATCTGAATGTATGACCATGTGTTTTGTCAGTGTCTTTTTAATACGAAAAGCTTGATTGCAGATCTGACATTTATATGGCTTTTCACCTGTTAAAGACAGAACAAGTTACTTATACAGAGGTTAATGCCTTTGTTACAAGTATATTGTCTATATGTATACAGTTTACATGTAAATAAATACAGACCTTTTAAAAACTTAAATATGAGATTACATTTTAGAACCAAAAATACTGTATATTTTCCCTCAATAATGTACCCATGCCATTCCACCCCATCTAACAGTATTTTATTATTTTATAAGGCTCACCTCTGTGACGCCACATATATGTGTGATGCCAGCGGGAAGGTGAAAAACAGCACATGAAGATAATTTAAAAAACACTTTAGAATATCAATAAATATTACCAGAATGTGTTCTGAAGTGCATTTCAAGGCTTGATTTCCCCTTAAAAACCTTCTTGCATACTTCACACTGATGAATTGTTGCCTTGTACCTGCAAAATAAAAATAAAATACATCATCATTGTAAATGCATAGACAGGAATTTACAACATACAAGTCTAGTGAGAGCAATGAGATGGTAAAATCATCCAAAACTGAGTAATCAACCTTCAGGGTTACCCACACACTTTCTCTACCCTAAAAGATTCTGGCCCTGTCACCCGGTTTCCCATATTTGACAATCTAACAGTCTCTGTAATGTATCCAGTGTGCTGTTCTATAAGGGCAGCATGGGCTGACTCTACATTTGTACCAGCTGTCCAACCACTGAGGAGTTTGATCCCAGTTGGTTGAGTCAGGTTCTACTGCTAAATATCTGGAAAATACTTTTGAAAGGGTCTTTGGTCTTTACCTGAGCTTTAGGTCTGTAGTCTGGTCCAGGCCTTTAGGGCTCAGCTTTTTGGGGGTGGAGTGAGAGCTAATAACTCACATTGATGACATAACCCAGTGCTTCCTAGACTGCAACACTTTGCTTGACTTTGAATAGCCCTTAGCACACTATTTCTCTCAATGACACCAACAACAGGGTACTCTTCCTCACATGAACACCAATGATGGGGCATTATTCTACCCAATGATACCAACAACAGGGCATTGTTCTTCCCATTGTTACTAATGATGGGGCACTAGTATTCCACTGGCACCAACAATGGGGCATTATTCCTCCTCCCACTTACCACAGATGCTAGGCCATTTTTTTTACTCCCACTGCTTGTCAACCCTGAGACATAATGTTCTGGTATCAGAGGGCATAAACTATCTACTCTCACTGGCCACAGTGCAGCACCCCAAGGTCTGCAGGACAATGAACTGGTTCCTGTCTACAAATCTCTCTAGTATCAGCTGCACAGTGGACTGTGCCCAAGTAATGCATGCCTGCAGTCACTTGAAGTCTCAGAAAGAGGCTTCCGTGACAGGATGACAATGCGGGAGCACAGTTGGGAGACAGACCTCACACTGTCATAGGAAGTCCCTGAACGAGTACCTTCATAGCAGAATCATCAGGTATTTTAGTGAAAGCTGCAGATTTAAAAGGACTTTACGAACCATATTAACATGTTAAAGCTTATAGGCAATTTTAGTTTAGTTCTGGTGCAATTTCTTTTTCTTTAACTATTCTCATTGCTTTTTTTTTTTAAATACCAAGCTAGCCCTCCATCACACTAACAGGCTTATTCAATAAACCATTTACAGAGGGTAAATGCAAAGAGCAGTACCCATTACAAGCAATTCGAATCCATCCTGTACTAGTCTTGACCTCAGTAAAGGGAATTCTGATTGATTTGTATGGATTACTGCCCCTAGCAGTATATGTACAATTAAACCTAATTGGCCCACATAATGCACAGTCTACAGACAAATTGAAATGCCTAAAAACCTGTATAACATCTGAAGTCTATAAAACAATATAATTTATTTCTGCCTTTGTGTAAATGAAGTCTGTAAAATAAAACTTTGTTGGGCCAAATCAGACCAGATGTGAAATCCTCTTTTAATTCACATTGAATATTAATATATTTTGAATTGATATTTTGCATACTTTTTTCTTCCATGAATTGACTTGAAGCCACTTACTTCTGCCAAATCTTCTCCCCTAAATGAACGCTCTTGTAATGCACAGTCAGATGGTCACGGCGGCCAAAACATTTCCCACATTCTTCACACTGATGGGCCTTCTCGCCTTAAAATAAATGTAATTTTTCAATTTGATATTTTTAATAATTAATCCCTGAAATTTGATGTTAAATGTTCAGTTTGTGAAAAGTGTATTTAATGTCATAAAAAGCACACATGTCTATTTCTGGAAAGAGACAACCAGGTATTTAATATACTGTAAGTACTTAAAGCGGAACCTTTACACTACTTTACAGAACTAGTAATCTACCCTTAGTAAACATGGCCACTGTCAGAAGACTGGGCAAGAAAAGAGAAATAAGGTGTGCAAAGGATACAAAGCCAGTAATTATCTATAAGCAAGTGATTGTATATTGTCATTACTTAACATTTCTAAAAGGTGTATTTGTTGTTATTTTAAAGATATGGGTAAAGGTTCGCTTTAAAGTCTCAGCTTAGAGATCCTGTCACCTTGCCCATTCAGTCTTTTTTTTTAAAGCCCCCCTTTCCTCTCACTTATACTTACCTTCACAGCATTTCCCTGCCGCTTCGCCATCCACCACAGCAAAACACCCAATGCTTCTAGGTATTGGAGAACATGTGATCTCCTCTCATGATGCAGCACTTGCACATAGTGGCCAATGGTTTGGTCTGAAACATGGGGGTGACCTTATCGCTCCGACACTAGGTATTGTGCGGCAGGTGCAATCAAGCAAAGTGCAGCTGGGGAAAGCTGGGGGGACAGGTAGGTTTTAAGCCCTTTAATAACCTTGAGCACTAGCAGTTTGTTTGTAACATGTCCCTAGCCTCTGACTGTCTCCTACAGCACGACTTCAGTCTCCGACCCTTTCCTCAAGCAAGTCTTTAGTCTTTTATAGTTTTCTGTAGCATGTACATGCAATAAATATTATACGTGGCCCTTTGGAAACATCAGGTGCCACACTTGAGGCCCCCTATACCTTCTAAGTTGACAACCACTATTTTAAAGAGATCCTGTATATTGTCCTAAAGGGGCAAGGTGACAGAGTCTGTTAAATACCATTGATATTATGATAAAGAAGTACCTAAATAAACCATTTCTGACCAGGAATATTTCACACCTCCATGCCCAGAGCAAATTTTCCACGGTTATGTTTACTATGCAAGGTGATGCAAATAATGTAAACAATTTTCAATTTCCTTCCAGAAATTTGCTAAATCTTAAGCTGCCCAGGAACAACTCTAACATATACAGTATGCTATGATTACAGGGCTAAAAAATATATATGTTAACATATAAATATGTTATTCACATTTTTGTAAATTAAGTGCATTTTCGTTTAAAATGTCTTAATGTATATATAGAAAGGTTCAATTTAACATTCGCAATACCAGACAACCAAATACATTAATTTATTAATTCAACTTATATATGAGCTATTTTTGTTTAACTGTGTCCCTGTATTTAAAGTAAATATTGTAAAATAAGTTAAAATTTATCAAATGAGTGATGTTAAGTCGCGACCCAAGTCGCACTGCAATTGAATGAACGGAATTAGGGTACCGCCGGTTCCAGTGCGGGCGTACGGGCAATGCTTGTGCAGCTTCCTTGTGTCCCCTGTAGAGGTGTCGGGAGCCAGAATGTAATGTCCCTCCGGGCCAGGCACCTCTATAGGACACGCGAAGGAGCTGTAAGCAATGCATGTATGGATGGAGCTCCCTCACGGCAATAGTTCCAGCCCACCCCACCTCAAGCTGACACTTGGCACCGGGCAGCATATTTTGAATGGCTGCTTGGCGCAAGAACTGACAGCGCTGCTCTAGGGGGAGGCAGAGGAGCCTCTCACCTAGAAAAGTGGAAGGCACGTGGTAACCCACTGAAAACGGGGTCACGACCCACCAGTTGAGAACCAAGGCCCTAGACTATAAGACACCTGTGTAAAATGACCTCATGTAAAGTACCTCATGTGTGCACTATTCAATGCCATTACATTTGATAAGGCCCAAAAATTATGACATTCATTTGGATTTTAATGGGACAATATTTCCCATAACGGGCATTCTGCATGAATACTGGGTACTGAGAGGCCCTGAAGTGCCGGGACATTAGAAACACCTCAAAATAAAACTAGAACATTTTTGGTGTTAACTAAATAGAATTAATAAAAGGCAAAAAAACAAACAAACTCCAAAAAGCCTAACGCCAGCCTAACCTAAACCTATTCCTACCGCAGGAGAGCAGAGCAACTGTTGCAGTGATTTGGAGGACTGATATGATAATGAGCTACAAAATTATTGCTACGGTGAGTCCAGGATCTGGTATGACACTTCCAGCAGCTGCTGATCGATAGTCATGCAGGATATTGAAAAAAGCGTCAGGGACTTTATTCAGCAGAGATACAGAGAGACGTCCTACCTTCTGCTGGGAGAAATGGGAACATTGGCCTGGCAGCAAAAGAGCTAAATAAAGACAGTAGGTACATCTTTTTGGTAGTAACGAAAATATAACTGGAAAATGCATCTAACTGGTGGTGGGTACAAATTAAAAAGAACTTACCAGAATGTATCTTCTTGTGTTTAGTGAGATGATCATGTCGTATAAAGGTCTTCCCACAGTCTTCGCACTCATAACGCTTGTCATCATGATGGACACGAATATGTAATCTAAAAGGTTTAAAAGGACAGGTCTTTTTACTTTTAGTAATACGTGTAAAATCTATGATTAATTTATTGTGGTATATTGATTTATTTTAAGGCTCATGCACATGGGTGGGTGGCTAAACCCATACAATGTAAATTCCTGCATATTTCCCCTGCCAGAGAGCCAGAGATGCTATATAAAGCCTCCTACAGGTCAATGACTGTGTGCTGGTATACGCTGGAGTTGAGTAAAACACACGCATGCATATAGGCGCACAACCCCGATGGCAGACAGGCATTCCTCATAACAAGTTAAAATAAAAATGCAGCTCTTGCTGCGACACTTCAAAGATATGCTGGAAGGTTAATTGATTTCTAAATTGTAATCTGTCTGCGTCTATGTATGCATGTGAGATAAGGACCTTAGATTGGATTGTAAGCTCTTTGAGGGCAGGGACTGATGTACATGTGCAGTATGTAAAGCGCTGTGTACATTGCTGGCGCTATATAAATACCTGTAATAAATAACAAACACTTTCCCTGTAAACGTGTTTCCTTCAGTAAAACCTCTTTGCCACTAGATGGTACAACTTTCCCACTTTCCCATACTGAATGACAGCCAGCATCACTGAACTTGCTGTGAGCCCAGGGTGTCAAGGACCTAGTAGGCACATCAGGCCACCCTTGGCTCACAGATATATGTGCAGAGAACAGTACCACATCATGTGGCACCGCTAGCTGCTATATTTAGGGCCCAGCAAATTCAGGGAACTGCAGAGGAGGAGGAGGTCCAATGGCATCATGCAACTGGACAGTAACCATGATGAAAGAAGTTGGCACAGACATAGACACATGGCTTGAGGGTGTTAGGTGGAAAGTTTGTATAGCAGATGCTCTCCCATTTCATGACAGCAGGTAAAAGCTTCAGCTTATTATAATTAGTCATTTCAACTCCTCCTTGTTTTAACCTGTTTACTATTTTAGGTCAGGTCTGATTTTCTCATCTGTAATAAATAATCTCTTATCATGTCATGTTTACTCACCTGTATGAGCTACCATGGCGGAAATTCTGTCCACAAATACTGCAGAGGTGTGGCTTTTCCCCACTGTGAATCCTAAGATGTTCTTTTAATGTGGTCCTTAAAACAAAAACACACAAATGCAAAAATACCTTGACTGAATCTCAAACACGCAACATTTAGAGTGATGGCAGGTAATTTGAGTACTGAACCAGCAAGGGTGAAATTAAAAACAGAGTATAGCCTTCTCATTGGGTAATAAAATTAAAAAGTTACATCATGGACATTACTTCACCAACGAGATGTGTTGGCACAACAGTGATACATTATTTACTATAAAACTTGTACAGTCTTTTATACCTGGCTGGATTACTGGAAGGCGGCTTTCCTCCACATCAATAACCAACTTACCTTTCTCTTACTGACTTCCCACAGATAAAGCAGCTATACTTCCTCTTTCCGCAATGTGTATATTCAATATGGCGCCTCAGGTTTCCAGAGTCATTGAACTGACGTCCACAGATGTCACAAGGAAAGGGACCTGCAAATAAATCTTTTTTTTTTACTCTAACTATTGTACGTGTTCAACTGACTTCATATCATTTCTAAATGTAGATTAAATATAATAGACACTACACATAATATTTATAACAAGCAGAGATCTGAAAGAAGAAGAAGTTTTTAATGCCTTATGTCCAAGTTGAACTCCAACTGGTTGCTATACATTATTGCACAATGAGGATGCATGGCTTATATTACAGAGCTAATAGATGAATCGAATTATGCCAAAGTCAGCATTAGTGAAATGGGACAAAATGACAGAAAGTATTAAAGATGAGCAAAGCAAGTTGTGTACTCCCAGGATATAAGATCAATACTATAAAATACTATAAAATACTATAAAACATGCTTTAAACATTCATAATGACATCACTAATTATATTGCTGTGGATTTGTCTGCAAGAAAACAAGGCATAGGCCTTAGCTGTGGTTTTTGCTATTGCAGGGTGACAGGCTGGTGAACAGCAGTGCATTTTATCTATTTTTGGAGTTCATACAATGAGCTATAGCACTCTCCTAGATGATGTCACTTTCTATCCTGTTCTATTTTGATGCAAAAAGTCAGCTAAAAAGGGTTCTCTACTTTCAAGAAGAAAGAGGAAAACATCTGAGACTGTGGCCCATTGTGGAATGGTGAAAATCTACCGATGTGCCCACCAATCAGCCGCTTTGATTATCTACATTTCCTCTTAAATGTAACTGTATGTGCTGTACACTATGCATTGAATAAAATGGAAACTTGTATTCTGCCAGAGGGTGAATGTACAGCACATACGTGGGCCCTGGGCAGTTATCAAAGTACTAAGGTAAGAGAAGTTTCTGAAATACAAGGGCTGCAGGAAATGGTCAAACATTATAGAACACATATTTGGTACACCACAAGACAATCTTTTGCATACAAGGAAAAGGAAAGAAGAGAAGGAGGGATCATGGGGAAAGCCAAGGTGGAGGGGTTTATAGT
>NW_017307027.1:616743-643914 GCF_000935625.1 Nanorana parkeri | reverse complement strand
GGGGGGAAGTGTATGTAAGAGGAAATCGCAATATAGATCAAGTTATTTTTAATACGGTTAAAAAGAAAAGGGCTTGTGTGTCATTTATATAGTTGTGTTAATTTTAACAAAATTATTATTATTATACAGGATTTATATAGCGCCAACAGTTTGCACAGCGCTTTACAATGTAAGGAAGACATTACAATCACAATACAATTCAAGACAAGATGGTAAGGAGGACCCTGCCCAAGAGGGCTTATCATCTAAAAGGGAGGGAAATGCACACTTAAAGAAAAACTGCAGTTTTCCTTCAAATGTGCCCTCAGGCTTTTACTAGGTTAATGCCGCATGACCAGTGTAACTTTTAAGGGTTTACTAACATTAGACAGAACATTAGACAGAAGGATTGATGAAACACTGGTGCAATGTATAAGTGAATTCTGACTGAAGAGGACTGAACCACTGGCACCCCTGCCAATTAACCGTTTAAAGCTCTCTTAAGCTCTAAGTATTTATGGCACTGCCTTGGCAAACCACTGAGAACAATGGGTTTTTGAAGCTGAATCAATGATTCTGGAAAGAACTAAGCACTTCTGAGAGGTAGCAGTCTTGGAGCTGTATGCCATGATATTGGGGTGCAAGCACTGACAGTTCCCAACAGGGCAAGAATAAGGCTCGATTCAGGTCTTTGCAATAGTAGCTCCACCCAATACCGGGTACTACCGGTAGTTTGTCTCAGCTCATCTCACACTAGGTCAATGGCTCCCAAACCTTTATCACCTATGAGTCAATACAAATTGCACTGAGGTGCCTCCCTTCCTTAAGCTACCCATACACTGGTAGATTTTAGTACAAACATTCATACAGAAAATCTCATCAGAGACTTGACGAACGTCATTCAAAATTTCTTTTGATTTTAACATTTGATTTTGAAATGAATAGAGTTTCTCAAAGGAAAATTACATTCACTGTTAGAACTTCAATTGTTTCAGAATAAATTTTCATCCTGCTCCATCCATTTTTTTTTTGTCATTACAGTCAAAAATGTGCGTCCATTTGACACCATTAACCAGTGGCGAAACTATCGCCCAGGGGGGCTCGGCCAGGGCGAGGAACATAGGTGTCCTCCTGATGCCGTGCGAGCTGCCTGGGTCAATATGGCATCGCAGGCTGCTGGCTGTCACTGGCAGCTGTGAGGAGGAACGCGCCGCTGTCCAGATCACGGACAACCTGTCAGTGATCTATGCAGCGGCGCGTTCCTCCTCACAGCAGCTGCTGAGTCAGTGACAGCCAACAGTTTGCGATGGAGAAGGCCGGGGCCCGCCGGCGACAGAGGAGGAGGCGGAGAAGTTTGACAGCGGATCAGGGGTGACAGGTAAGAGGTGTGCAGGGGTGTGACCAGCCCACCTGAGACCCTGCAGAGCCCACCATAGTCTATGGTGGGCTCTGCAGAGTCACTCTCAGGTGGGCTGTGTGGGATTTCAGGTGGGCTCTGCAAGGGGTGTAACTAGAAATCACATGGCCCCATACAAAATTTTGATATGGGGCCCTGTGATTTCTAGTTACGCCCCTGCCATAGATTATTAGGAAATTGAATGAAACGAGTGAATTCTTTTTAACAAAATTCTACTGATGTATGGCCAGCCTTAGTCATAGAGTAAGAGGAAACGCAAGCGGACAAAATGTTATACACAATATTATTAATTCAATCAACAGCATATGTGCAGGTGCAATGTTAACATTGTTGACCCAACAGGCTGTATTCACACATTTTGCTTAAAGGGTGAAAACCCCTTTTACCATCTGATGTAACATCAACAGTATTAAAACTTAAAATGAAACAGAAAATCCATACCCAAATGATATTTTTCCTGATGCCTCAGTCTTTTGAAGCGAGATTTGAAGTGTTCATCGCAATAGGTGCACTTAAATGGCTTGTCTTGTGAATGAAGGATCATGTGTTCCTCTAAGTGGGGCCGCCTTGTGAAAGATTTATTACAGATCTAAGAAATGAAAGATATATTTATACAGGTTATGTACATTCACAATGTAATGTGATGATCACTAAAAGCAATCAATCACCTATAACAATACATGAATGAACCTAGGAAATATATTTACGAAGAGTCCTGATGGTACTACCTGTCTGTGGTTAACCTGTATATAGAGGATTACATTATATCTAAACCCGAGAACAAAATTGTAGTACATTGAATTTTTTTTTTTAAGGCTAAATACAGAAAATTTCTCGGTTGATCCGGACAGAAATTCAGTGTGCTTGTAACTTCCTTTGGACTGAACTGAAATCTCAAATAATGTTAGTAGCCTTCTCAACCATGTTCTGTGAACTAGAGAACACCCCACACACACACATAGTGGATATAAGGAGTGGGGGAAGTGATTGTAGTCCAAATCAGAAGAGCTGTCTAGAGTGACAATTCTGCTCCTCCAAAGATAAAGGACAAGGAGTGGTAAGCTACAACATATCACATTTATATTCTTGGGTTTAGATATTCATTAAAGGAGAACTATGAGATGAGTGATTTCCACTCACCTCATAGTTCTAGCCGACCTGTGACAATGAGACTGTCACAGGTCGGCTCAGTAGAACGGGAGGTGAGGGAACACATACCGGCGTTCGCTCACCTCTCGATTCTGTCACGGCTCTCTGCCGTGACAGGGGAGGGGCTGGATTCCCCTCTCCGATCTGCCAGCGCTGACTGGCGGAACGGACGGGGGAGGGGCGGGTACAGCTGGCTCTGCCTCTAGATAGGCAGAGCCAGCTGTCACTCACGCAGCTGGGCAGATCTCGACATCGATGTCGGGGTCCGCTCCGGCTGCGGCGTCTCAGTATACCGCGAGCCGTAGCTCGCGGTATACTGAGCTTAGGGTAACGGGAGGACGCTAGTTTGTGTCCTCCCGTTACCCTAAGGAGAACTATGGGGAAAACACTGACCCCATAGTTCTCCTTTAAAGTAAATCAGCATAATCAAAGGCAAAATTGGATTTGAAAGATTTATTACAGAAACTTATACATGCTCTTTACTTGCTTCTGATAGGCAGTCTGGCTTTTTTGACACTTATTTGTTTACTATTTCACAGACAGAAAATAAATATAAAAAGGAAGCTCGTCTTCATAAGGATCACGCTTTAGGGTCTTGGATTTTAGTTGCTGTGTGTTAGAACCTTAGTATTTAACCTTAGTATTTAACCCTGTCTTCGCGACTTAGTGGTTAGCACTTTTGCCTTGCAGCGCTGGAGTCCTCAGTTAGAATCCTGGCCAGGACACTATCTGCATGAGGTTTGCATGTTCTTCCTGTGCTTATGTGTGTGGGCTTCCTCCCACACTTCAAACACTTGCAGGTAGGTTAAATGGCTTCTGTTTAAAATGGCCCCAGTATGTGTGTGTATGTGGGATTGGGACCTTAGGCCTCATTTCTGCTTTTAGGGCCGGCGGGGAGAATCAGTGGAATCTCACTGCTGGAATTACAGGTGGTTCTGGACAGCTGTGGACACTCAGACTGTACAAAGTGATGACATGCTGAGTAAAGCTGCAGATGTTTGCCGCTCTTCACGCATCTCCACACATCCAGGGGAAATATGGCCGGCCCTGGAAGCAGCCGCAGGTGTCTGGAACCCCCTGTGATTCCAGCCGCAAGTATCCGCTGCCAGCCCTAAATGGCATGTGTAAATGAGGCCTAAGATTGTAATCGCTTTCAGGGCAAGGGGTGATGTGAATGAATGGTATGTAAAGCACTGTATAAACTGTTGCCGCTTTAAAAAAAAATGCCTGTAATAAAGAAAGGAAGAAATACTCCCTCAAACAAATAAAAACAAAATTCTTTAAAAAGACCTACATCACACTTCCAACCCTCACTCTTTAATCTCTTGATTGCAAGAAATTCTTGTGCTTTTTCTGCATGGAACCTGAAAAAAACAATAGTAAATATATTAGTCTCTGTTATTTAACAAACAATTGCATACATGGGAAAATAAACATACAAACAATCAAGACGGTTAGGACCTCTCCTGCCTGTGCGGTTATGTCTCAAACCTTTCACACCATTTTTAATAACAGCAACAAGTAACATCTAAAATAATACTGCACCAGAATATGGGGACAGATTGCTGCAGCAGTCATTACTTCAGAATGACTGTTTTGTTACAACAATCTGTCATCATATATAAAGATTGGGGCCATACACGGGGCCTATACAATCTGTTGCTCTACATATGAAGTCCATATTTTCCAAATGTTGGAAAATTAATTGTACTCTGCAAACACTGGCTGTAGAACAGACGGTAATCCCCATGCAAAGCTGGATGCACATTATACTGTATGCACAAATGTCTAAGGATAGTAAATGCAAATACAGAACACAACCAATCTGTCCAAGGGTTCAGTGTTTCCTCCATAGCAGAGTAAAGCTTTTATAAACCAGAAAGTATTAACATGGCTCATTCCATCACATATCCAAAAGTTAGAGAATTATTCCTTATTTCAGGAAAGTAGGCAGAACCATGCAAATCAGTCCTTTACACCCCAATAGCCAGATGCAAATCCAGAACCGCTGGTGTAAAGTGAGAGCTTTTTGGTTGCTTTTAAAATGATCATATGAATGTAACCATTGCTATCCCCTTAGCAGCAACGGCTATATTTATCTGTTCATTCCTTCCAGTGATATTTATTTCCTATGATCATCAGCGCCATCTAGTGGCCACAATGTGGTAATATTCCCATTCACTCTGTTTATTCCATTCTATGAAAAAACTTATTAAAGAACATTCGACCAGAAGAGAAAATCCACTAGGCAGTCTCACAACAGCTGGTTATCTTGCACAGAATGAATATACATGACGTTTTGCTGGATGAATATTGGGAATATATATGATAATTTTTTTAACTAGACCCTATATAATGCTGTTATACTGTCATTCCTGTACTATTACATCATGCTGACAGCAGAGGGCAAATTTATTAAGGTACCTATGTAAGAGAAAAAGTGTACGTAAATCCTAACAATGAACTTTATCCCTGAATACCCCATTCAAAAGCAGTTTGTTATATCTGTTTGTACATCCTGTTAGGAACAGTGAGCTACTAATTTCTAGTATTGAGCTGACAATGCTGCACTATAATTTCAAACATTGTTATCAACCCTGTGTGAGTGCTCCCGGTGGACTATACAACTCCCCTTCTTATGTTAGAACAACGATGAGAGGCGTTGAGAAGTCCTAATATGCTTCCTGTCTTAGGGTGACAAGGCTGCTCCTCCATAGATACAGTATGATAAGCATATGATGTCACCCTAGAGCAGGAAGTGTGTTTTTGGCAGGATCACAAGAACACAGCCACCACATCTAAGGACTTGTAAGCTGAAGTTGACAAGCACGTGAATGACACCACTCATTAGCATTAAACTTATTTTAGTCTGAAAAAGGGACACAGAAAACAATCTGCAATTTCTGTCTATTCACCTATAGAATAACCAGCAACTAAGCAATCCATTCTATTCATATCCAGGTGGGCAGACCCTCGTACTACACAGCTCTGGGTGAAGGATATTGTAGACTGTAATTTGTATGTGATCAGCGTAAAAAGTACCGTTCATTAAACTGCATACAATGTCGCCAAGATCACTTGTACAAAACAAGCGGCGGCTTTCCCGCTGTACATTTAACTCTCCTTGCCCACAACTACCCGCCCGGAACTGCATGTCCCGGGCATCAGGAGATTGGAATTCCACACCCCTGCTGCCCCTCTACTCCCTGCTGCCCCGAGGCCGGGCCTCGGTTGGCCTTGTGGGAAATCCGGCCCTGCTTACCCCTCAAAGGCAAATAACTAAAGATCTAGAAGATCTCTGTTTGCCATGCCATCTCCTTGGCTGATGTCATCCATTTCATGGCTGTCATGGCAAACCGGGCTTGTAGTTCCAAGGTAACTGGATAATGACCTATCAGTGCACTTTAGCAGTTAACAAAAAGGAACCAAAAGTGGGGCAAGTATTCTTCAACCAACCAACTACGTTAGTTGTAAACCCCCTTGCATTACTATAGACACGGGGTCTTAAGACGAGATTTCCATTGTTCAAGCCCTTGTTGTACAAACAATGCTCATTTCAGAAAACAAAGTGCCCACATGCAGTAAGTTTACAGTACAAATGGTTTACCTCTTGACATGTTTCACAAGGGTCTTCCTGCTTGCATGGAGCTTGCTGCAGAATGGACACTTGTGATCCTTTCTGGGAATTTCTGTCTCATTGTTGTGCCTCTTTCGGTGAACTGTTAAGTTGGATTTGGTGGAGTACCTCAAATTGCAGATGTCACATTGAAAAGGCTTTTCTCCTGTGTGCACTCGAGTATGGCTCTCATATTTACCTGGAAATAAATGGCAGTTCTAATATTTACACAGACTCCTCGAATGGGTTGCAAGTTTTCAGTGATAGGTGTATATACAGTATACTCAACACAGCTTTTACCAGCATATAACTATTCTCATTTAAGAAATTGCCATCGGTAAGAATCAGAAATCAACTTTTAAAATTGGTCATTCCACTTATTGATTTAAATGTACTCTCTAGCACAGCAGAGTTGCCTCTCTGAACAGAAAGGGCATGGGGCCATCAGCCCAATCAGCTGTAGGCCCAGGTATTCCCCACCCTGCAACCAAACATCAACAAAGTCTTTGGGGGATGCTGACACCATTGTGATAAACGCAAAGATGCAATTGGGGAAATTTATCAAAACTGGAGCAGACAAAATCTGGAGCAGCTATGCAAGGCAACCAATCAGCTTCTCTCTTCAGTCTGTTCAGTTAAGATTTGAAAATGAAAGAGAGAAGCTGATTGGTTGCCATGCATAGCTGCTCCAGTTATGATAAATTCCCTCCAATGTATTTAGTGCATGCTATTGCACAACACACCCAGTGTGCAGTACCATGCACTAGGTACACTGCCTTACCATTCATTTGAATGGCACCCCAACACAGTCGTGTGTTACAGCACAATACAGCAATATCATGGGTTGTAATAAAAGAAAGTAGAACATGCATTACCTTTCTTCACAGCAATATAAAATATAATGCACCATTTTGCCATACCATGTCTTGTGCTACAAAGCATGGGCACTAGGAGGTGCATTTAGGTACCATTCAAATGCTATGTTGTGAACATGATGTATGTATCTTCCACACCTGTATGCCATTTGCACCAACCCCAAAGCCTGCCTGAAAAAACTCCCAAAATTCTGCTCAGCTCCATCCTTTCCTGTGGGCAGGACAAACTTGCCACTGGGTGCTCAACCTTGCCCACAGCCCTGCACATGCACAGTGTGCTCTCTTACCAGTCACCATGGCTGAACTTAGTGCCTCAACAATAGAGAGAGAGAGCACAGTGCATGCGTGGAGCTACGAACAAGGATGGTGCTCACTCTTGCTTGGGGCGAATGCCCAATGGCTGGCTTGCCCCAGCCACAGGACAGGATGGAGCTATGCAAAATATCCGGAGTTTTTCGGTCAGGCTTTGATGGCATTGCAAATGGCCTACAAGTATGGAAGATACGTTGTTGCACTGTGGCAGCGACAGCCTGTCAGTGAGGATGTGTGCGTGCGTGGTGAAAGTTTTCGCCCAAGCTTGTGCAAAACTTTAAGTAACACCTTCCTCTTTCAACCCATTCAGCTGTGGCTGGGTCTTTCCCTGCCCTTCTGTTACACGTAGCTAGGAATGCCCCCTCCACAGCCGATTGGGCTGGAAAGGAGACGTGTCACTGACAGTTTTGAACGGACTCGGGCACACCAAGCCTGCCCACATCCCTATCTGTCAGTACTGTCAGACGTAGGGGAGTATGTGACCCTTTTGTCCCTTCCCTCATGATGCAGTGCTCAGCCCCTGAGTCACCAGGGGAAGGATCTATTAGCACTGTACACTCTGATACATTGACATGTAAGCTCTGATACAGCCTGACATGGAGCCTACACAGGGCTCTGGGTAAAATGATGGTAAAAAATCTCAACAAAACAGATTGGGAGGGGGTGCAGACGTGTTTGCAAAGAAGTCATATCAACATACTTACCAAATCGATCGAAGACCTTTTCACACTTTGGGCATTTTAAAGTCCTTTTGTTGTTAATCTGTAACACAATTGGTGCAAGACCTTCAGGGAAATTTCCAAAAGTAACAGAGTTTTCATTCTTTTGTTCAGATTCTTCTCGCTCCCCAACGCTTTGTCCCTCATCACCTCCTGATACCTCCTCCCCATACTCCTCTTCCACAAACTGCTCATTGTCCTCCACTGCATTGCCTTCTTCCTGCATCTCACTGTCAGAATCTTCTGAGTCTGTGCTATCCTGACTGCTTTTGCCCAAATCACTGCTTGAACCTGCACTCTCACTCCCCACATCTTCCGCATCGTCATATTTTTCGGGACTTTTCCTTTTACGTGTTGACTTCCTGGGGGACGAATCAGAATCCTTGGGAACATCTGATTGATCCAACTTGTGGGCTTTGTCCATATGGTTTTCCAGTGTTTTTTTGTAGCAAAAGTTCCGTTCGCACAAGGGGCATTTGTGACAGTGTTCAAGTTTACTCACGGACTCATCAGTTGCTTTTGGAGACGGCTGATTGTCAGCAGGAGGTGAAACTTCACTTTCAGCAGCCAGCAACTTAACCGCATCGATTATGTCCAAAAACTTTGCGGCCTCCAAGACCAGGTCTATTTCAGTCTCCAGCATCAAAAACTCTGATGTGTACAAAAAATTGAGCAAGTGTTGGAAGATGGAGCTAGTCACATGTTCTAAAGTCACCACGTCCATGTTTGGGTCCTTAGTTAGAAGGGCATGGAAGTAACTGCTGCCCACAGCCACCACCACTTTGTGCACTTGGAACTCTTTCCCTTCCACCACAATAACAAGATCGCAGAAAGAGGCTTGACGCTGGCGATCATCGTTCAAATATTTTAACAGGTTCCTGTTATAATTCAGTGAACTCAGGACTTTTCTCTGATCTGGAGCTCTCAACGCACTATGGGTTTCCACAGATGGGGGACTGGAGTCACACAGGGGAGCTGGAAAGTCTGTGACAGACGCCTTCTCTTTTCCATCAGGGGAGTCCATGTTCATTTTTGAAAGAATCTTTCTTCTTTTCTTCATGTTAAAAATACACAGACAGCAGTGATATAAAATGTTATCATTAAAAAATCACGTGACCTCATCACATGACAGGAGGATCTCACTTCCTGTAAAACAATACAAATAAAAGATGCAACAATCTTTAATATGTGCAGTACACTGAAGAATACATTTCACAGTTGCACATGTCAGTCTCAATCACTCCACTTCAAACTATAATCTCAGTCTAGTGTGGGCACTCAGATAGCCCTGCGACAAATGATCAGTCTTAACATTATATCATATCACCTCTAGTCCACCTCTTCCACCTTTCTCTTCTTCCTCCTAGCGTCTATCTCATCTTCCTTATTCTTGCAATGTCCTGCGTTCCAAGCCTCACTCTCACATCAAGTCCTGAGTTTCAAGCCTCACTCTCACATTCACTCTCACATCAGGCCCCTGAGTTCCAAGCCTCCCTCTCACATCAAGCCCTGAGTTCCAAGCCTCACTCTCACATCAAGCCCTGAGTTCCAAGCCTCACTCTCACATCAAAGCCCTGAGTTCCAATCCTCACTTTCACATCAGAGCCCTGAGTTCCAAGCCTCACTCTCACATCAGAGCCCTGAGTTCCAATCCTCATTTACAGAGCAGAGCAAGGGGTTCTAAGCCTCACTCTCAGAATAGTGTCCTGCATTCCAAGCCTCATTCTCAGATCTGTGTCCTGCATGCCAAGCCTCATTCTCAGATCTGTGTCCTGCATGCCAAGCCTTATTCTCAGATGAGATCAGTGTCCTGACATCCAAGCCTCATTCTCAGATCAGTGTCCTGACTTCCAAGCCTCATTTTCAGATCAGTGTCCTTTGTTTCAAGTCTCATTATCAGATCAGTGTCCTGAGGCATGGTCAGTTCTTTAGCCAAGCATTAAGTTCTGCAGCACTTGAGTTCGCTGAAGCAACTTCACTGAACGCTACGGCTGTGCAGTGCTAAACAAAATGGTGAAGGATAATATCTTTGACTAATAAATACCATTTTCCAATGAATATTTGGTGTGCTCGTCCCCCAAAACATTACATTGTAGGTTCCCACACTGTGTGGGTGTGTTATGATGTGTGTGTTTCATATGTGTGTGTGATGTGTTATGAGTTTGTGGTGTGTTTTTATGAGTGTGGTGTGTTTTATGGGTGTGTGATGTGTGCGTTTATGAATGTATGATTATGTGTGGGTGATTATATGTGTTTGTATCCGTGAGTATATAAATGTTTGAATATGTGTGTATCGCTATTTTGCCTAAGTCAGTGATGCTGAACGTTTTTTAAACCCCAGTGCCCAAACTAAAACACAATACCAAACTTATTTTTAGTGTTGGCACTTTGAGATAAATAAAATGATTTTGCGTTGCAGTGTGGACACTTGCGTTCAAAAACGTTAGCCATCCCTGTTCTAGGGCCTTTCTTAAAGGAGATATTTTGGGCTCAGCAGGACTAACTGTGGCATGGTGGATAATAATTGTTTCACACCAATTCCTGGAGGAGCAGCATCTAGCAGGGTCCATGGCACTCCCCCAGGCACCACCGAGTCCGGGGGTGTCACTCGCAATGAAGTGGCTTCACATATTGATGATTAAGGACGTGTTCACATGAGTTTCAGGTGCGGATTAGCAGACGCGGTGCTATGTTTTGCCGCGTTTTTGATGCGTTCCAGTTTTAAAAAAAAATATATATATTTTTTTTTGCTGGAGTGGGGCTGTCAGTATGTTAGCTGCTGTGCGTTTTTGACGCGTTTTGCGATTCCAGGCCGTTTCCTGACCATACAAAATGTGACATGCAGTATTTTTCTGTTGTAACGGACTGCGCACGTGAGAACTGTAGCCCATAAAACACATAGGGATACATTGGGATGCATTTTTAGTACAGTAGTGTACGGATCAGGTCAGCACAGAAAACAGATGTCAGGTGAACAGGCCCTAAAGCAGCTTTATGCCCCGTTCACATTGAGCGATTTATTGCGCGGTAATTCCCGCGATATCGCGGCTATTTACCGCGCTCCAATGCTTGGCAATGGGGCAAAGGGTCCTGCTGTCGCGGGTCATGTGTCGCTACAGCAGGACCCTTTTTGGAGCGGATTTTGCCGTGATTCAAGCTTGCTCAATGCAAGCATTTGCGCGATATCGCGCAAAATGCAAATCGCGCGATTTGCGAACCGCTCAGTGTGAACGGGGCCTAAAAAAGGAACAGATCTAAGGTGACTCCTCTCACCTCACAATAATCCTGACCACTCACTGCTCAGATTCAGCAGTCAGGTCCATATTCAGAGGAACCTCCATGTGCTGGCTAAAAACTTCCTCCCATGAATTTGTATGAATTTGAGCTGCACTCAATGCTTCCTCCAAATAAATCCAAATTTTATTACAATCCATGGGCCAGCATAAACATTACAAAGCTCCCCAGAACGAGAGAAACTCTTTACTTACCGTACATGTTTCACCCACAGCGCTTAATTGTAGGACCTCAGAGCTGTTACCTCAGGTGATCCTGCCTCCCCGCTGCTCCACTGGGATTGGCTGAGGGGACACTTGCTGGTGCTCTCTCTCCACAAGTACCAATCCCAGGACACGGAGGGTGGGATCTTTCCAGAATCACTGGGCAGACTCTGCTCTCTACCAAAATATAAAACTTCATTCCCCTCTCACTGCCTCAAAATTACCTGGGTTTCTTTCATTAGATTTTCATATGCCCCTGAACTTTGCCCACAAGTCGTATAAACTCTGATCCAGCCATCTTTACTGTGCTCTGCTTAGAACCACAAAGCCTTTGCTCCAAAAATGGCAGCTTCTTACTGCGCATGTGTGCCACAGCTTCATTCATAAGACCACGGTTGTCCTTTAATCTTCTGTTTTAGGCCCCGTTCACACCAGGGCGGTTGCAGATCAGCACGGTTTCCGTGTGAATTTTAAAAGGACGGTTTAGGGCCCAAAACCGCGATGAACAGCGCCGTTCCAATGAAAACAGTATGGAAACTGCGTTGATCAGCGCAGCAAAAAAGGGTCAGGGAGCAATTCAGGCAGGAGGCAGTTTGGATCGTGCGGGGCTGTGCGGTCGCATGAACAAATCCGGCCCGACGAACCGACCTGGTGTGAATGGGGCCTAAATTCCTCCGTTTGGTTTTGAAATGTGATATTAGAATTCCTCCGTTACCTCATAATTTGCCCTTTCAGAATCCTCAAATCCACGCTCGGTGGGGGAAACTCTCATCCAGCACAAAGCTGTTACATTCAGTTTCCTTGGGGAAGGTTTCAGGCGTGATTTATATTGATAAATGTGCTGGCATAGTAATGCACATGTGTAGCTGTAAACGGGCCCATCGAGTTTCCCTCTCACACTAAAGTGAGGCACATAGATGTGATCCACCCAAATGAATGGGATATCTACACAACGTGAATGATCGTGCAGCAAAAGAAAGAGTTTTGCTGCATCAAAATGGACAAGTGTACATAAGCCATACCGTACGTGTCTATCTTCCCCTCTTATTTTTTAATTTTCAAATCCAAAAATGTACTCTCACTCTTTTTGTATATTACAGTGAACTCTAAATTCCATTCAATGGTCATTTGATGTTTATAGAAATTAATTTGTGTTTAAAAAGAAGGGAGGAGATATCAGGAGAATGAAAAAAGAAAGCAGCAGTTCACTGCGCCTTTCATGGAGTTGCAGCGGCCAACAAAACAAAAATAACATGTTACATTTTAAATTATGAATTTGAATTTATTTAATAATGTTTTTGGGTTTGATTGCATCATATTAATAAAGTTCTAAAAAAAAAAGAAATAACTGAGCTGTTTGTCATGTGGTTTGCTTGTCTGTAATGGCTTGAGCTACTACCGTTTTTTTACTTATGTCTGCACAGAGTTGTATAAGAGAACCTGCACAACAGATGTCCGTTATTCATCTTTGTCGCAGTATGTTTATGTGGTTATGTCACCTGCTTATGTGTGGGGGACTTGTTATTTATTAATCTTTATAAAATGTTATTTGTTATTGTTTGCTTGAGTCTTATGACTAAGCAATTATTTATGTTTCATGTGTTTTATCTATTTGATTTTTTTTCAGTTTTATAAAAAATTTTGTCTTTTTTGGTAAACCATTAAAGTGCCACGGCCATTTATTTCCACAACTTTGTGTACTGTCTCATTATTTATGTTATTCTATTGTTATGTTATTATTGGATTTTTTAGGGTGGTGCCGCTTGCAATTCCATACAAACTGACAGTTTCGAAAACCCCGATGTAGGAGTAAGGAATAGTTAAAGGTTCTGTCAGCTTTCTCTTTGATTTGTGTGTCTGTGGAGGAGATTTCCCTTTACTTTCTTCCCCAGAGACACAACAGGAAATATTTTCAAAGTGAAAAAAATGGCTTTAGATCCACTTTAAAGAAGAACGTTACCTCCCAGTTTTAATTTTTAATGACCATGTTTACTGGTTTATCCACCATCAATATACTCCTGCACCCAGAGAATCCGCTCCACCTCAACTGGTCCTATGACTTGTCAACAGGGGGCCAGCTGAAAGAATCAGAAAGAGATAGTCAGGGCCCTGATGATGCACCATGGCAATTGGATTCGGCGTTCAAGTGTGTGCACCCGGACCTGCACGGTTCGGTTCAGAATGTAGCCACGTTCAGCTGCGTCCTCCCAAAGGGATGTACAGTAGGTTGAACGCAATTACACTGTGTACCTGTTCCTCCCAGGAGCAAGTCTCTGCACAGGCATGCACCCTGTATGGATGTGTACGCCTGTGTGTGGGCCCATTCACACCGGTACCGCGCAATGGTGAACTGGCCCTGAGTTAGCCCTATTATGTAAGCCCTGACATAGCAGCCACTATGAAACAACTACAACATTCCACAACAGAAAAGTTGAGTATATCATTTAAAGCAAGTCAGTACCTTTCAGTTTTCAATGTAAAAAGTGTTACCTAGAGTATAAGAATTGGATAGTTGTGTTTAATTAGTCTGACAGTGACAGAATACCTGGGAAATAGTTTTCTCGTTTATTACCTACTATACGTAGCTCACTCATGGCCACCCTGATTGCGGGCTAGGATGATGAAGAGAAATGGTACTCTTTCCCGAAACGCATTGACTGATAGCTGACAAGGTGTAATATGCGGATCCGCCCGCATTCCCGAAGTGGCGTAAGGCTCCGCCCACTCCTCAGACGTCATGCTGCCCGTCCACGCCCACAGGGCGGCGCCCCCTCCAGGGGCGTCCTCTGGCTCCTCCTCACCTGCAATCCACTTAAGGACTGAGTAGTGAAACGATCGGTGTCTCAGTATTGAGTTGGATACAGATGCTGACCATTCATGTGTAGCTGGTCCCTCTTGGAGAGCTGATTTTCAACCCAAGGACTCAAACTCTGGCTTCAGCTCTGTTGGGCAATCTTGCAGTGGACCGTTCATACGCAGCCCAGCTCACCCTCACCCCTGCTGCTACTGTGGACATTCACACCAGGAACTGAGGCTACCATCCCAGTGGATCCCCACACTACAAAAACGCAAGTATCATGCATTATGGCCAGTAATGAGAGAGCTACTTTATGCTCGCTGCAGATTCTGGGTAGATGACACAGAATTAGAGGCTATGTTGTGAATACTACTGCCAGTAAAATTTGAATACAGTGATTTAAACTGAAATAGTTTCTTTTGTGATTATATGAACTTTAAGTTGGACGCTATACGCAGTTGATTTCCATACAGGTGTTTGCCACCCGTTACTACAGATCTTACACAAGGATTCCTGAATACACATACGTATGCACAGACTTTCATCCTAGCCAGCAAACTCATGATGTATAGTGCATAACCCGCTGAGAGTTTGCATTGCTTCACTATCACCTCCACTTTTACCCTCATATCAGAGGATTAACATCCATGGAAGACAACCAGCAAATCAGGAACACTAAACAGACTGCAAGAACAGACATGTCTCATAACAAAAAAGGTAACATTCAGGGTCCATTCACACCAGCAGCATTCACTGAATTCAGCACATTGCGCCATCTTACTTTTTCTTTTTCAAACATTATTAAAATGTCACAAAGGCATTTTGTTCAGTTCGATTCACTCCAGTGTGTTGTGATGTATTGCATTACAATGCAATGTGGTTAAAAAAAAGTAGTGCATTTAATACTTTTTTTTTCAGTGCACAGCACTGCAACTTCATAGTAATCAAGGCAAAATGCCTGTCTGTGTTAGGAATGTGCTCAAAGCTGCCCAGTGAAGCCTAATGCACCTTGGTGTGAATGTGCCCTTAGGTTTTCCTATGGTGCATTGACTTTTTTCTGGGACGCATTCATTCTGCACTTTCCCATAAGACTGCAACATAGTTATTAGTGCAGTAAGCACTATTACCTTCAAGCATTGGAGATATTGCTTCTCTTTTGCAAGCATGGAGGTTTTGTTTATTATACTGTGGATACGTTTTTTTGCAAACACAGAACTGCGCTCCACACACAGTTATCTATATTTGCATATTTGAAGTACAGCCTGGGTGACAACCATTTTTTTTTTTCCCATAGATACTGGGGATGCACCGATAGCGATACTACCAGTAGTATCGGTATCGTTGCCGATTGCAAGTTTTTGGGTGAGCACTCTTACTCGACCAGATGCTCCTGACGCTTATCCCGATAAAGGAACTTCCGGTATCAGGAACCTGGGAGGCGAGTCATTGCACGCTGCCTGGCCTCTTGTTTGGCTGGGAAGCTGGCTCCATGCTCCCTCGTCACCAGCGAGCATGGAGCCGGCTTCCCTGCCGATCAGGAGGGCGGGTAATGACTCGCCGCCTGGCTTCCTAATTAGTCGGGAAGCTGGCCAATCAGGAAGCGGGGTGGCAAGTCATTACCTGCCCCCTGACTTCCTGATTGGCCAGAAAGGCGGCTCCAAGTTTCCTCGTCACCTGGTGACGAGGGAGCATGGAGCCAGCTTCCCGGCTAATCAGGAAGCTGGGCGGCGAGCCATTACTTGCCGCCAGGCTTGCCGGTTAATCAGGAAGCAGGGTAGTGAGTCATTAAACGCTGCCCAGGTCCTTAAAAGAGAACTATGGGGTAAGTGTTTTTCCCCATAGTTCTCTTAAGGGTCACAAGAGGACATATACTAGCGTCCTCCCGTGACCCTAAGCTCAGTATATCACGAGCTACAGCTCACGGTATACTGAGACCGCCGCAGCCGAGATGGATCCCGACCATTACTGTCGAGATCCACCCAGCTGCGTGAATGACAGCGGGATCTGCCTATCTAGAGACAGAGCCAGCTGTACCCGCCCCCTCCCCCGCCCGTTCCTTCAGTCAGCACTGCAGGATCGTAGCGGGGAGGGGAAAATCCCTTCAGGGAGCCGAGACTGATAGTCACGGCCCTCTGCTGGGACATGATTCATGAGTGAGCGAGCGACGGTATGTGTTCGCTCACTTCCTGATCTATTGAGCCGATGTGTGACAGTTTCATTGTCGCACATCGGCTCGAACTATAAGGCTGAGTGATCTTCACTCACCTCATAGTTCTCCTTTAATGGGACTTCCAATATCGGTATTGGCAAGTAACGGGAAAAAAAATATCAGTAGTCATTACCAAAAAAGCGGTATCGGTGCATCCCTAATAGATGCAGTGGAGTGATTGAGTGTTGTCACCCTAGGGCAGTATGCGTGTTACAGGTAGTATTACTAGGTAGAAATAAAGGAAAAAGAAAACTAATGCATGGAACTCATCCAATAACTAGTAAAAGCTGCAATATATAAGTTTTTTGGGGGTTGTGATATGTTTTAAATTAACGTTACGAAGAATAGCTCGCAATTTGTGCTCAGTGAAAATAAAGTCGTCTTTTCAATAAAAAACCATCAGACTCAGGATATGAGGGGGTATAATCTTATTTTATTTATACCGCGTCTTATTTATGCCTTTTATAATACAAAGCACCCCAGTCCTTCATTGTGATATCCATATTAAATGGCCAGACGTATTTCCACAAGGCTTTTTTGGTTAACAATAGTCATGTGTCTAGCAATGAACATGTGATATGTCATATTGATTTTTACACTGAACACAGCATGGTATTATTAAGAGTATTCACGCTGATATCTTATTATACACTGAAATAACACCGTAATGGCGCAGAGCCTGACAGTCCAACACAGCATGAGTTTTATAAGAGCATACTTTAAAGTTAACCATTTTACGCTTCAACTAATGACATTGATACAAGTATAATATTTAATGTGAATTTACCGTGAAGCTTCCAGACTGACTGGATCATTCACCAGCTTCATCTCATTCCAATAGATTGTGGGGGCAGGATTTCTGCATTTGATTTCCATGTCGGCATACTACCTGTGCCATTACAATGTATAGTGAGAGGTGGCCAGAAGGGGTACAAAGTGCTGAGAATTGCAGTGGGGGATTTAAAGTGTTCATCTGGGCAAAATAAAAACATATTTAGTACATCTCTGTATTATATTGCAGTGCACATTTTCCCATGACTACAGAACACCTCTCCCTTATGTTTTGGAGATAGGAAGATGGTAGAGGTTGTTTGTAGTCCAGCAAAAGACAACTGGGCAGGGTTGATAGCGAAGTTTGGGATTTCAGTGTAGCAGAGGCAAAGTTGTCAAACAGGCAATTAGGAGTATACTGGATTTCTGGCAGAACAACAGTTCTTCCGAAAATGAACTACAAGATACCTTTCCTTTTTGCTCTGGAGATAGGGAGAGGGCAAGGTGTTCAGAAGCAGAAAACTGGGCAGGGTTGATAATGATGCTTTGGATCTCAGTGCCGCAGAGGCCGAGTTGTCAGCTCAGAAAGGAAGATAGGAGCTCCCAGGATTTCTAGCAGAACAACAGTTCTTCCCAAATGAACTACAAGATACCTTTACTCTACTGTATGTTCTGGGGATAGGAAGAGGGTGAGATGTTTCTAGGTTCAGCAACAGAAAACTGGGCCGGGTTGATAACCATGCCTGGGATCTCATTGCAGTAGAGACAGAGTTGTCAGCTCAAACAGGAAGTAAGGAGCACATTGAATTTCTGTCTGATTAACAGTTCATTGAAAATGGACTACAGAACATCTCTCCCTTATGTTTTGGAGATAAGGAGAGGTGTTATGTAGTCCAAAAAAGAGAACTGGACAGGGCTGATAGCAATGCTAGGGATATCAGTGCAGCAGAGGCAGAATTGTCAACTCAAACAGGCTTTCAAGAGCACACTGGATTTCTGGTAGACCACCAGTTATTTTTAAAGGGATAAAACATAATCTTTAGGTATATACTGAATATTTGTTTTTCTTTTTGCCCAGACATGTTTTCTATACAGTATGTGGGTAAGTGGCATGGCTGAAATGCAGCAGAAATGGTTTTTGGGGGATTAAGTTCATTTTCATGGCAAAGAGGGACTTTGCAATTAATTGCAATTGATCTGATCGCTCTTCACAAAGTCTGCTGCTTCAGTTTGTATGATGGCAATTTGCATAAATTGCCATCATACAAACTGAAGCAGCAGACTTTGTGAAAATTAATATTTGTGTCATTCTCAAAACTTTTGGCCAGGACTGTATGTCTAGCCAAATTTACCCTCAGTTTCTGTCCTGCTTACAACCAGACAGGAAGTGTGGGGTGAAATCTAGAATAGGGACACAGAAAGAAAGAAAATCAAACCTTAGAGCACACTACTAGAGAAAAAAATTGTTTTAAATTTCTGTCTGTGTTACTGTGGGAGAGTTCCCTTCATTCCTGTCTGGTCAACTATTTCCAGCAGGAAGTACTGTAAGTTGAATTCTCTCCAACATGATGACCATGGCTCTAATCACTCCCACTCTATCCAAAACGAGAAAAAGTTTTTGGGCTAGACATACACTTTAAATATATAATTTCTCTATTTCCTACACATTGCCTGGGCTTTATTTTATTGAGGGACAATGTAACATGCGAGCTTTAAAGCTTTAGTTGCCATAACGTATCTCATACCTCCCTGCTGTCATTCCCAGGGGGGCAGAAACCAGGGAAGAAGCTAAGTAAGTCCCCTGCCCCATGAGCGTGCACATATTACTGTAAACATGCATAAGGTGCGCCTTCGTACAAAAACGCACACATGTTGGATATCGCCGCATGCATCAGAGTGAGAGCAATATTTTCTGGGCAAGTATTCATGGATATCTCTAAACTGATGACCTGTAGGGGCTTTTAAAGCATCACCTATGGGCAATTTGGCGTACCGTATTTTGTTGCCATTTCACGGATGCACACAACTTTTAGCATGGGCATGTTGGGTATCTATTTACTCATTCTAACCTCATCTTTTATATTTTACAAAATTGGCTATTATGTTGTGCTTTGGGGCACTAAAACTTACTGAAGTGTATTTTTTACAGAAATGTTGGGTTTGATAAAGAGTTGCATATCTCGCGACATAAAAATCTGCAATTGCCACCATTTTTTTTCTACAGGGCCTTTGCTTTCAGAAAATATATAATGAATTTGGGGGGTTTTAAGTAATTTTCAGGCCTAAAATGTGGATTATAACGTGTGTAAAAAATCCAAAAAAGGCCTTGCCAGCGAAAGGGTAAAAGAACAACTCTGGGTAAAAATTGTATTAACCCTTGTAGTGTGGCTACCCCCGCAACGCAAGGGTTAAGTGCTCATTTTTGTCTGGGGTCCAAAATAAAGTTTATACTCGCCCGATCCTCCGAGCCAACCGACGGTGACGGTGCTCCCTCAAGCCTGTCTCCTTCTCTGTTGTATGTCCTCTAGGCGCCTCACACCCTACACACTGTGTATAGAATGTGATGATTCTGGGACCTTAAAGCCCTGCAGCACAGGGTGGGAGAGGCTTCAGGGACCGGTCTAAGAGCAAGCCGGCTCTAAGAATAAGGTGCATATAATTGTGACCCTAGGCAAAAATCAGCACGTAACCCCTGCATTTTGGTGGTAGCTCCACTGCAAGGGTTAATAAAATTGTTACCCAGAGTTCTGCTTTAAAAACATCTCTATTTTCTTCCTTACATGTGATGATTGTGGTTCTTTTATTTTAAATCTATGAAGCTGGTAAATTATATCATAAGTATCTATTCTGAGCAAAAAATCTCCAACCAAATTTCTTTAACTGAAATAGAAAATAAGAGAGCATTCTAATATGCGTCATGAATTCTGACTCTACAAATAAATGACAGATTCATTCTGCTTTTCCTGTTCTAGCACCACACCATCCATTTACCTTGAAATCTCCTGGATTTCTTGCACGGTTGTTACGCCTATTACCGAAATATCACAGAGAAAGATCATTCAGAATTCAAGTGGCACAAGCGCTGTGACATAAAGAGGGACATCTCTATGGTTACACTGCTGAGTAATATTTTAATCCATTCATTGCCAGACAAAGCAGGAAGATATTGTACAGGGTATTAATATGTTAATCTGCCCTTTTACATTTCTCTTCATCTGCTGAACAACAGACAGGACATTTTCATTGTTACGGCTGTTAAACACATTAATGTTATAACAATATATCGATGATTGCTTGCAGCACAAGGTGACTCCTTATTCAGCATGGTATTTGGCATAGGTGTTGGTGGCAATAGTCTCAGGCATCCTTGTCCTTTAAGCCACTTGCCTATGTTAAGTATAGTGATTTAACCACTTCAAGACCAGGTGTTTAGACCCCCTTCCTGGCCAGGCCATTTTTCAGTATTCAGCGCTGCGGTACTTTGACTGACGTTTATTCCGTCATGCAGCGCTGTACTGAAATGAATTTTATACCATTTTTTGGGGACAGATAGAGCTTTATTTCGGTGGTATTTAATCACCACTGGGGTTTTTATTTTTTACTATAATTAGGAAAAATTACAGAATTTGGGGTCGCCCGCTCAGATCTAGAGAGCTCGGGCCGGCCGTTTTTTTACTACGGCCGGCCCGGAGGTGGTTAAAGGGTATCTATGGTCAAAGGCTGATAATAAAGATGTATTTCCTTAGGGATGTTCAGATACCAGTGCAGATACTTGGTTTTTTCACAAGAACTACCAGGGTTGCAGCGGTTGCAGCTGGGACCTGGCTCTGGTGCTCCTCCACTGTCCTGAAATCATTAGTCTGTATTGTTTTAGAAAAACTGTCACATGACAATAAACAAAAATAGATCAGTACTTGTACTTGAAAAAATTGTATTGGTGCATCCCTAATATATGTTTATAAAAATCATACAATAAAACAGGGATGTATGTACAAATCCCAGGAGCCCTGTATGATCCTTAAAAAAGACAGCTGCCTCCTAACATTTGAATTGTTCTCTAGTCTAGTCTTGTAGCTGGAAAAGTATCTGTACTTTACTTGTAGCCTGTACGGTACTTGGTATCTGAACATCCATAGTTTTTATATGGAATTTTCCATCCAGTTCTATCTTACTCCTAACAACCATATGCATCTAGAAGTTTGTAACCTTACTGAAGATACCCATAGGATGTACTGCCTCAAAGCTTTGACACAATTTCATTCAGCCATGTGAGTATACACTTCTTTGTGTCACAGCTCACAGAGCCTGTCTTCTGTACTACAACTCGACATCTGAACAATGTAACATTATCATTGTTGGTTGTGTGTTTAGATAAAGCACTGAGATCTTGAGGAACGCTGAATGAAGTTTTTACTTGCTTAGAAGTGCCCTATACACTTTCACCTTAGACCGCTGCAGTGGAGGGGGAGAGATGCTCCAGAGATCAGTCTAAAGCTGGCCATACACCTTACAATCATCTGCAGATTTTCTGTGGTCAGATGGAAAAGGTGCAACAGATTCCTCCATCTACACTTAACTGAGTGGATGGAGTAAACTCCACCTGGGCCAATCTGTTGCACTTTTTCCATCTGACCACAGAAAATCTGCAGATAATTGTAAAGGTGCCCACACACCTTTACAACAACCTTGACAAAAGTCTTGCGATGGTCGTAAGCTTATTAAAAGCTCGTACGATCTGCCCATCTTGGACAGGCAGATCATACTTGCGATGACCGCAATGAGGGGCGGGCTTCCGATCACTGCAAACGGGCAGTGTGCGCACACCTGCCCGTTCGGCAGTTGTCAAACAAGCAGGCCACTAACCCGCTGAGAATCATACGATTCCCGGCGGGTTATCAACCCTGCTGACGGAAGACGTGCGACCGTACAGTAGAAACTGTCGCACGCCTTCCATACACTGTACGATTATCGTACGATCGCGGGATTTCCCGCGATTCTCGTACGATAATCGTACAGTGTATGGGCACCTTAAAGCTGGCCATAGACCTTACAACCATCGCAAGACTTGTCGGCAGGTGTATGGGCACCTTAAAGTATATGGGCACCTTAACAGCCTGACAGCTGCGACGATCAGGTGTGTATAACTTTATTACTTTCAGCCCTAGACCAAAACGAACACTTTACCCAGGCAGTGTGGGGGTAGCCCAAGCAGTGCGTGGGTAGCCTCAGCAGCCTCCAAGGACTGGAGTTGATACCCATATTTTCATGCACATCTGAGTCCAGCACCCTACCAACACATTTTCTAGCATATCAAACTTTAAGGAATATTTCAATGCTTAGCCACCAAACATAAAAACAGGAAGTCAGGGTAAATCTCTCTAATGGAGTTCCAGATAGCAGTAAAAACCAGACAGGAGTTCTAGCTCTTTCTACGCTGTCCAATGTTTAGAAGAACATTTTGGCTGGACGTACACCTTAAAGTGGACCTTTACCCCTTCCACTAAAAATCACATCAGCATACAGCTCTGCACGCTGACATTAAATCATCTTACACTCATTAGCTAAGCGAACATATTTTATTTTACTTTTAATTTGTTTACACTTCCTGGTCCACTTTGGCACAAATGATGTAATCGTGCCCAAGCATTTCATCCTGGGAAGGTTACATCAGCAGAGCGTTGCTGGAAAATCTCATCTGTAATCTCACGAGATCTCAGGGAAAGGCATTTTTCTCTCCTGAGATGATGTGCATGGTCACATGTCCTAGTAACATGTGCCCGAGTTCCAGGAAGTAAATGGAGATATATTCATCTGCCCTTAGTTAAAATGGCCGCTGTGAGAAGAATGGGGAGGAAAAGAAAATGAAGCTATGCAAAGAATACAAAGCCTGCAATTATCTAGAACTATCTGTTTGTAGTTTGTCATTACTAAAGGTGTCTTTGTTGTTATTTTGAAGATAAGGGTAAAGTTCCTCTTTAAATGTGTTTAGATCTGGAACTTGTTCTCATAATTGGATTGCTACTTTTGTTGGCCTAAGGAAGTGTGGAGTGTTGGGCCCCTTTCACAAAGGCATCCCGATCAGGTCAGGCTGTCAGCTTTTCAGGCATATCTGATCGGAAGAAAGGTCAGTTATAAAAAAACCTTCTGGAAAATAAAGGGTGGTGGATTAGTATTACAGAGCAAGGTCAATTTTCTGGCAGAGGCACTTAGGCTACTGTCAGATAAGGAAACATTGTTAATTGAATAAAGATCCGACTGAGGAATATAAGAAACAACTTCATTCCATGCTGTCTACAGCCTTGGATAAAGGTATTATTACAAAGACAGAGTTTAAGTATTTAAATATTTTACATCCGAGTACGTCCCCATTTTTATCACTTCCCTAAGGGCTTGCTCACACCAATTGTGGTGCATTCAAGAGCGGTAGCTGCTGCAATGCACAGCAATCCCTCATTAAACTTCCCCCTTCGTTCTGGGGTGAGAGGGGGTGTGGCAGTGCAGTCAAGTCAATGGCACCACAACTACGCCCCCCGCCCGTAGAACGATTGGATGCGTGGCAAAACAGTGCCTGCGTTCCGGTCCACTGCGAACGCAAAAAATGGAGCATGCAGCATTTTTTTGCATTCGTGGTGGAATGTAACGTAGGCAATGTTTTGCCATGAGTCTGATCACACTGCGGCCCTTGGGGGCACGTGGCTGCGGTACCATTGACTTCAATGCACCACCATGCCACCTCCTGACCCAGAACGAAGGGAGAAGTTTAGTGAGTGATTGCTGTGCATTCCAGCAGCTACCACTCTGGAACGCACTGCAATTGGTGTGAATGGGCCCTAAGATACATAAGGACTCTGAGAAGCCTCCAGGTAGACCCATTATTGCGGGGATAGATAGTATGACATACAATTTGGCAAGGGATCTAGATCATTTTCTACAAAGCCTAGTATGGGATTTGCCCTCTTATGTAAGAGACTCAGGCCACGCACTGGACATTTTGGACAATTACTAGTGGAATAATACCTACATTTGGCCATCCCTGGATGTACCATCATTATACACCTCTATTAAACAGGGTTTTGGGTTACAAGCTGTCCAAAAATTTTCAGGTGAAGCTGGCACTTTTAACTCAGAAGGGGCCAATTTTATTCTGGAATCGATTGAATTTGTTTTAACACACAATTATTTTAGCTGTTTGGGTGACTTCTATATCCAGAATAAAGGCATGGCAATGTGGGACAGGTTATGCCAATTTGTTAATGTGTGTATGGGAATCCATGTTCATTTGGTCCCATAACCCTTTCGCAGCGAACCTGGTCTTCTTCATACGTTATATAGAAGAAAAAATTCATTTTTTGTAGCCTAAAAATAATGGTTTGGTAAACATTTGCGCAAATATCGTGCAACATAAAAAAATTTCAATTAGCATTTTTTTTTATTCTACAGGGCCTCTGCTTTCAGAAAATATATTACATATATACATTGTTTGGGGGTTTTAAGCTGTTTTCTAGCCAAAAATTCAGTTTATAACATGTGTGCAGATACCGGTAGTAAGAAATTGCTCCGGACAGCAAGTGGTTAATGGTAGCCAGATGTAAGGTTTAAAAAAAAACAAAAAAACTTTTATTTTAAAACATACAAAACTAAAAACAGTATAAGTCATGCAGTTTAGCGTACATAGCAATGTCATCATACCACATGGCACATATACCCAGATACCTGAGGAATTGTCTAATTTCTCAATTCTGTTAGCCAAAATCCTAATGGTTAGCTCTAAACTGATGACCTGTAAAGCTTTTAAAGCATTGCCTATGGGCAATTTTGGCTACCGTATTTTGTCACTGTTTTACGGGCGCACACAATTTTTAAGCTTGCCATGTTAGGCATCTGTTTTCTTGGCACAACCTCATCTTTAATATTTTACAAAAAAATTGGGTGTTATATTAGGGTTTTTTTGCACTAAAATTAACTTTTTAGGAGAGCTATGAGGTGAGTGCTTTTCACTCACCTCATAGTTCTAGCCGACCTCTGACAATGAGACTGTCACAGGTCGGCTCTGTAGATTGGGAAGTGAGCGAACACATACCGATGTTTGCTCACCTCCCGATCCTGTCACGGCTCTCTGGCGTGACAGGGGAGAGGCTGGATTCCCCCCTCCCCGCTCCGATCCGCCAGTGCTGACTGGCGGAACGGACGGGGGAGGGGGCGGGTACAGCTGGCTCTGCCTCTAGATAGGCAGAGCCAGCTGTCACTCAAGCAGCTGGGCGGCTCCAGACATAATTGTCGGGATCCGCGTCAGCATCTCAGTATACCGCGAGCTGTAGCTCGTGGTATACTGAGCTTAGGGTGACGGGAGGATGCTAGTTTGTGTCCTCCCGTTACCCTAAGGAGAACTATGGGGAAAAGCCTTAACCCCATAGTTCTCCTTTAATCATAATTTTACTGACATTTTGGGTTTAATAAAGAGTTGCGCTAATATCATGCGACATAAAAATTTGCAACTGCTGCCATTTCATTCTACAGGGTCTGTGGTTTCAAGGAATAAATAACTTTGGGTGTTTTAAGTAATTTTCAGGCTTAAAATGTGGATTATAACATGTGTGCAGAAAATGCCTTGGCAGAGAAAGGGTTACGTGAACTATACAATCATTATGTAAATACAAATATCAAATTGTGTTGAATACTGGGCTTCCCAGTGAAAGAGACAAAAACTTGACATGTTTCGCAGACAGGTATAGTCTACTGCCCTGGTTGTCAACTAATGGGTCGAGACCCAAAAGTGGGTCACAACCCCTTCTACAGTGGGTTGCAACATGCTTACTGCATTGAGCCTCCCTCCCTCAGCAGGGAGACAAAGAAGGGACTTTTTATGGCAGCCTGCAGGAGACTTTGTATTGTAAAACAGTCCACTCAGTCCACAAGTTGAAGTCCCGGCCTGCAATGTAATAGAGTGCAGCAGATATCAATCCGCCCCAGCGTGGCAAATTGATATCAACTAGGATAGGGAGTACAGTCTGACCATGGAGGCTGAGAGAGGTAGACAGATCGGAGGTGTGCAGTTTTTCATATAATAGTAATAATATTACATAATGAATGTTATTACAACAGAATAAACAGATTGAGCTTGGAATTGTTACGTCTACTGTAAACGGTCGCACTGGAGCGCAACTGCGGAAGGGAGTGATGGCGTGTAAGGGATTTTGGCTTCTCAGGCGTGAGTCTCAGGCTTCACTCCCAGTCTTAAGGGGGAGTTTGAGACTCTTGCATCATAGCCAAATAATTTTAAACAGGAATTTCGTCAATGGGCTATTTCCTCATAGCACCAGCAAAGGTATAGTATTGGCGTTAAATGGTGTATAATCTTGTTGGTGAAGCAGTATGTTTACACAGATCTCCTCAACGTCAAATAGAATCTCCCCACAACAGTCTCATAGATATCAGTAGCACAATAGTGTATAGTTCAGCAGCTGACAGTATGTAACAGGCTCCCAGTGGAGCGAATACTTGCTGTTTGAGAGGCGGCAGAGCAGCGAGGTGCAGGGGTTGGGTCCTGCTGGCAGAGTCTTAGGGTTGAGTCAGGAGACACAGTGTGGTTCGGTAGGGTTCAGTAGTCAGCAGGCGTTCAGATCCGATTATTGAACGCCATGCTGCCACAGCTGGGGCTTTAAATAGCCCCAGGATGTGGGAGGAGACGGCGGCCGGAACGAGTGACTTCCGTGTTCCACCGTGGAACGCAAGCCGCTCGCGTCAGAACCAGGAAGTCGAGCGACTTCCGCGTTCCACAGTGGAACGCGAAACACCCGACATGGAAGCCGGCAGGACCGAGGCTGCCCGGC
>NW_017307027.1:604772-616323 GCF_000935625.1 Nanorana parkeri | reverse complement strand
GGGGGGTTGGGGGGGGGGGCATTAGCAGGGGCTCCACTGCACATTTTCTACAAATGAACTGGGCAGCTGTATGGCCACCCCAATCACTTTAGGCAGGCTGCTTGAGTGGTGCCCCCCGCCCGCACCACCATCCACCGTAGTTTTCAGCGTCCCCTGCTATTCTGGGGGCCTCTGCAAATTAATTTACGATCGAGAGAAAAGCCCTATGTATACTGTGTGGATGGCTGCTTAATATAAAAATCATACCTTGCTATAAGCCGGATCCTACACACAACACTGGATTTCCTGTTGATGTATGGATGGGAACATCAACTGCACCAGTGAAGGGTTCCAGACTCATCCCTGACCCCTCCTATCTTCTCACCCATTCATAAAAAAAGCCCTGTCTTTTCTTTACAGAATACAAGGTTCTGTGAATGGAAGATGAGAGAGGAGGGGAGGAGATGGGCAGGTATGCAACATGATCTCTCCTCCTCTATTCCCAGAACTTCATTCTGTAATAAATATACAAAGGTTCTTGTGAATGGGCGAGGAGAGAGGAGGGGACAGTGATGCAAATGTAGCCCTTCACTTCCGTAGCCACTGCACTCATCCACATAATAAGGTAGTCAAATATAACTTAAAACTTATTAAAACATGCATTCATTCTGTGATATGTCCCTCTTAGAAAATAACTAACATTATATTTATGATAAAAAGCATTTAGTTTAAGTTATAAACAAGTTAAATGACATTTGTTTAAAATGTGCATATATTCTTTAACGCGATGGGGAGGAAGGTGTTTAAAAGAAACAACTATTATTTGAACATTTTTTTTCACAATTGCAGGCTTTTATACAGATCAAGGGACAGCGCATATAAACAGTAAACAAAGTATATGATAAGAATGCTGCTTCAATGCATTTAAGAATGAAGTCTTGTGTTTGAAGGCCTCGTCATACAAAAGCTGCTGTCAGCGATCCTGATACAGAGAAGAGAAGGACTCGGCTGGTTGTAAACAAGCCACCTGGGGATATGGCATTTAGTGATGTAGATCCAGCTCCAATCACTCCTTACAAGGCACCCTGTCCTCTTCACCACATCTGGTTACTACTCTATATTACACGTTCTTCCTCAAAAAAATTAGAAAAGTAAATAAACACATACACCATCTAAAAGTTTTTAAATAAAAATTCCATTAAAACAAATATAAACAATGTCCCCCGTTAAGTCAATCACATAGTCCAACGATGTAGATTAAGTGTTAACTACAATCACCTGCCACCACCCCGACCCATGGCTCTATAATGTTGCCATGACAGCCCATCACCCGAAGAACATGTTCCCCTACAAAATCACAGATCCCCGGCTGTCTTTTGTTTGTAAACTAAATTTCTGGGGAACCTGATGGAAATCTGTCATTTTGTGACTGTAGTCCTTATTTTATTTTTATAAACACTTTTAAAAGTTAACTCATCCTGTTCCATAATGTTACATGCAGCTTTAAAGTGTCCTCCAAGTATATTATTTTAAGGGTTTGTGTGTTCTCAATGTTGCCCTTTATGCTGTAAAAAAAAAAAGACCCTCTCACCACTGAAAGGTATTTTTTTTAATGGGTCATGTGCCCCTTGGCCGTGCCCAGCTACCCACATATTCTATGTTTTCACAAAAGCTTTTTAAATTTAACTTTGAGGGATAAAATATTAAGGTTCAGCTCCCATTGCCTTCAATAGGGGTTGATGCTATGTTTGGGACTCACAGTCTTCCCGCTGGGTTTGCCTATCCTCCCGTGAACCAAACTTTTCCTCATTTGCATATACCTACTCTGTAACAAAGCACTGGAGTTCTACAACTTCCCCATGCTATCCTAAACTAGAAAAAAAGTTTATGGCATGACATACACTTTAATGTCTTTCCTCTGAAGAAAGAGGATGGATATAGGCTGATATAGAAAGATTCACTCAATTAAGCAATCATGTGTAAAGCAAATGCCTGTTTATTTATTTAATTTGCACGTGACTGGATATTCAAGGAGAACACAGCTACAAATGTATTGAGCAAAGGTTCTCAACTTCTTTAGCCAATCAGCCTTATAGTGTGGTAAGGTTGATAGCCTACATACTCCTCATGTGTCAGCTTTGTCAGTTGCACCCACCCACTCAATGAGAAGATTAAAAATCAAAAAGACAAAGAAAAAACAACTGTTCTCTCATTGGTAGCTGCATCTTGGCATATGGCTGTTGATGGTTGAACTACAAAAAGTGCTATCAAAATTCTTTATAATTCACACAGATAAAATGCTGTTTTCATCTCTATCATCCTGGTAAAAGAATCTAATTTCCACCATTTCTAACAAATAAAATAATTTAACTAATTAGTCCACAATACCTAAAGATATTACAAATAAATACACACTACATAAGCGGAAACATTTTGGAACTACTAAAACAAACTGATGTGTTTATTGCTATGTGATGCACGCGCTTCATAACGCGATTGAGCCAAATTCTCCTTCATTTGAGTCTCATACACTTTCCCTCCATGACACTGCAGCGTACAGTTGGAGGGTTCCAATAAGAAGCAGTGCTATCAATCCAGAAAGTAATGGGCAAAACAAGGTGTGACCAGGTACCGATTGACAAGCTACAGGCTTATTTATACATAATGCAGTAGTGCAAGCAGGCGTAGCCTGAATGAGAGTAGTAACTCACCTTTGAATTCAGGAGCAATGCAGCATTGTTGCCACCCCATCACAGGCAGACTTCACTGGCAGATCAATAGGTACATGCATGCCTGAAACTGACCCGACTGCTCGCACCCTGGTTCTGACAGTGAAGAGCCTCTCCCTATGCTACAGATCACTTACCCAGCTACCTTTACCTCAAGAAATGTGGCCTCTTTTAGCTCCTGAAGAAGGAAAGCCTAGGAATTATATTCCCACAGGGAATCCAGGAACCTAGGGAGTTGTGGGAAATGGAGTTTAACATTGCATCTGAGCATGGTAAATAAATGGGCACTCCATGACTGTATTTTACTGACAAGCAGTTGAAATAGTGCTAGGCAGCTTACTTTTGTGCAAAACCTTGGTAAAACATATAACATGGTTTATAAACTATAAGAGAAATAATTTTTTGTACTGGAGTTTTTAAATGTAAAGATTGCAAAATACAACCACTATACCAGAATGTGCAACTAATATAAAACAACATTATTATTACTACAATTAACTAATATTGTTACATTTATGAACAAAAATAGTAGTTTACTTTTATTCTTCTTCACTAAGAATTATTGGCATGAGCACTCAGCAAGAGCATATCATAGACACAATGAACATGCCTGATGTCAGTAAATTGATTGTTCATTGCTATGGAGCAGAGGAAAGCAATAAAATACTGCATGATTACACCTTCATGATGGGATGAGAATCAAGAAGGATCTGGGCACATATGCTGTATCTTCTTGCCAATCATTCTCACGTGGAAAAACTGCACTTTTGGTTCTATTTACATACATAGAATATTGTGGTAGGTATATTCCTATGAGACTCGCTTATTGCTCTGAAACACAGCTTTTAAAAAGCTTTTAAAACTGTTTTTTAACCTTGATTTGGAGCACTAATATTAGAGTGACACCTAACGGTGCTTAAAGACAAAGGAGGGTGGTTAGTGCCGAAGAGATGATCCAGCTGCTCTTTATCACTTTGGTCAGCAGGCACTCCAGCAGACATGAATTTTCAGCTTGGCTAAGTGTTTGGATCAACTCAATGCAGTGAGGTTTGGGAAGCAAGAACATATCGCTAGCGCCATAATTATTTCCATTTTTTTAATCTAAAAAAGAGCGGTTAAGGGTTGCAATCTGCCTGCCCTATAATCATGAGATATTTGCCTAGTCTGGCCTATTCTGACCAAGAATGGATAGCTGGGGCAATTGACATGTCATGTATAAGGTGTGCCTAAAAAATACACAGATAGGAATATTTGCGGAAAAGATGCAAATGTGTCACCTTTGTGTCAATATGTGTATATATTACTTGTCATAAAAACATTTGACCATGTTTCATGATACATCCATATTTAGGGTGTAACATGAAACATGGTCATATTCCCCAGTCCCCCACCCTCAAAATGGCCCACCACTTACCTGACTTGCAGTGTGCTTCTCCCCAAAGGCGTCTATTTAGTTTTGAATTTAGGAATCTGTGAATGTAAACACTAGGCCCCATCTGCCACCACAGCAGTGGGACTCATAGATCTCAATGAAGGATAAGAACGGTGAACATCACAACACCTTGTAGTCAGTTGATTACTTCCTACAGCCCCATAATAGAAGGTCTGTACTTCCATACGGACTTAGAGCTGGGGAGAAGAGCCACAGCAGTGGGACTCATAGATCTCAATGAAGGACAAGAACGGTGACGTCACAACACCTTGTAGTCAGTTGATTACTTCCCACAGCCCCATAATAGAAGGTCTGTACTTCCATATGGACTTAGAGCTAGGGAGAAAAGCCTGCAGGAGCCCGTGCATTGTACCCACAAACAGCTGATTGTGGATGCAAGGCTTTGCAGAAACCAATGCAAAAAAGGAATGAATGCACATTTTTTCTTTCATCAATGTGTGTACTTTTATTCATTTTTCAAAAAGATGGACTATGCCTAAAAAATTTCTTACTGATGTATTTGCTTCCTGTACTAATAGATCTTTTTCAGGTCATGAATGTATTTTTATTTTTTTATAGCAATACTGATACCAAACTATCTGTTATAAATAGAAAAGAGGACTTCAGGGGAGATTACAGGCAGGATGGTCACGATTGTTAAACATATTGTCTGTGGTCTCACATCTTCCCTCCCTTTAATCCACTCCATGCATCTGCAATCATCTACACCGGATTTTGCAAACCACCCAGACCACTTGTACCAGCATCCCAGCTGCTGTGTCAATGAGAGCAGAGTGCATAGTGTGCCGCTGTGTTCACGCTGGGGAACAGATGCTCTATGCATATTTACAAGGCATGGTTTGCGGCATATACCAACTGAAAGAAATAATGTGGACACAACTATAGAGCAGCACTGGATGATGGAACAGCACAACATCCCTTTGACTTGCTGTCTCAGTTTGGCTGTCTTGATGATCCTTCAAGTCCTCTGTAAGTTGTATTGATTTCATAGATATCTGATAAAGGAGATCTCTTTAATTGTGTTAACTTGCTATAGTGTTTGGTTGTGTGCTTGTCACATCTAACTTTATTGTAGATTATTATTTAAAAGTCACTTTAACCACTGTATTTGCTGTCAATTGTGATTTATATTTGCAAAGAAGAAATGTTATTGCACATAAGAAAGATGCTATTTCTGTGTATGTTAAGCTCCATTTAATGAGGTACTGATAAAAACATATAATACACATTTTAAAGACCGTGTAGTAGTACAGTATAGTATATCGGATGCAGATTTTTTAGTATAAAGGCCCAACAAACCTAATATATTAGTTAACATATATGATAAGGCAATACAAAGTAGCATAGATTGGGGAAACATAGAGAGCCAACTTTGTCTTTTAAATAAGTATTAGCAAAAGTGTGCCTGTTCATTGAATGGATTGAATATGGATGTGCATGCCATTGGAGTGGTGGAGAGTACAGAAGTGCGCATTGGTACAATGGTGGGGAGCACTGGGGTTGGTATTAGTGCATTGGCGAATGAGGTGGTGGCATGTGGAAGAGGTAGCGAGGGGGGGGGGTCAGGAGAATGGGTGGGAGTGGTGGTTGATCTACAGGAGCTCTGAGGGGAGGGGGGTCAACAGTGGTGGTGAGAATGCAGGGAGGTTGGCTTGAAGGCTCAGTGGTTGGGGAGGTTCAAGCATAGTGGTGAAAAAGGATGGTGACAGCATGACAGGGGAAAGAGGGGGTGCAGACACATTGGTGGCTAACTACAAAGTACTTTCATCTGCGATATGTAATGCGGGTATCCCAGAAGGCTGCAGGAGCAGGGACAGTCATTTGCGCCTAGGTGAGAATGGAGGCCAGGGCAAAGGACACTTTGCCTAACGAAGGGGTCTTGTGAGGCTCATTGCATCCATATGTCTTGCTAAAGGACTACGAATAAATAGATGATATTCTGAAGCAGAATGGTGTGCGGACAACAAATCATTTAGATTGGATACAGTGTCACCATCCACCTGTTGTTCCCGCACCTGTTGGGTTCTGGGGTACATCAGTACAGTGTGCGAAAGGGATATTACTAAGCTATACAGAGACAGTCTGTCTTGGTGGTCATATACTGCTTGAATTTTGGTCGGGTCCTGCTGAAATTTGAGCTGTGGGTAGCACTGTCCACACCCCTCTGTTCGATAATAGTTGATTTTTCAATTCCTTTACCACAAATCTGTACTGAAAGCGATATTAAAGTCAAAAGGTTTTTAAGCAATTTTAAATGCTGATGAAATTGCTTATAATGGATGCTGCTCCTTGATGAATACAAGTTTTAGTTTCCTACAGAATCAGCTCCCCCTTGAGCACTGGCCCTGGTATCCTGTTTTCGGGTGGCTCATTTCCTTTGGAGCCACGCTTGTGTACGTCTCCACAGACACAGCAGGGCAAGCCACTCCCCTGTTCTCCACTGCCCCCCTTCTCCAAGCTAGTAGGACATTTGGTGAAGACTGCTCTGTCCCTTGTGATCTTGTACTGGACAAGATGTTCAGGGAAGCCGAGCTGAGAGAGTTGGAGCCAGCTGTTTGGAAACATGATGACTGGAAGTGCTTGGGCAAAAATGTAAAGAAATACTTTGCTGGTCAATGTATATTTGTTTGATCTGGATTCATTTTTAAAAATAGTTTGTGTTTAATACTACTTGAATGTTGTATCTGAGTTGCCATTTCTGATCTTCTTCTGAAAATGTTACCGTCTGCTACTTTGTGTCTTAGCCTTGGAACAAGCATGTAGCCAATAAAGTTAAAATTAGAAAAATATTAATATAAAATTAATGAAATATAAAGTTAAAATATTATTTCAGTTTCAATTAAGATTTTATTTTAGTAGAGGGAACGCTGAAGAATCATAAGAACATTAAGGGGGTTATTCACAAAGCTACCGAAGGCAGCCGAGTGAATAACCGAGCTGAAGAGAATTGAGCCGAACATCGTTCGGCTATTCACTTCAGCTCAGTACGGCTGATTTCAGCCGTACATCGGCTAAAATCAGCCATACATCACTGCCTTCGGTCAGCCGAGCATTCAAAAGTGCAGAAGCCGTTCAAGTGGCATTCGGCTCAGCTATTCTGCATGCTACCTCCGAGGTAGCGAGCAGAATAGAACAAATGTAAACAAATGGGGAAAAAAGTTTCAAAATTATTTAAATAAATGTAAAAAAAAGAAAAATTGAAAAAAGTTAAGAAAATAATAAACATTTTTTAAAGAAGGAAAAAAAACAACAATGTGGGGTCCCCCTCCCAAACCATACCAGACCCTTTAGGTCTGGTAGGAATGTTAGAAGGGACCAATATTTTAAAAAAAGAAAAAATACGTGGGTTTCCCCCAAAAGTCATACCAGGCCCTTTTAGGTCTGGTAGGAATTTTAGGAGGGACCCTCAAGTTAAAAGAAAAAATTAGTGGGGTTCCCCCCCAAAGTCAAACCAGGCCCTTAAGGTCAGGGCAGGTAAGCGGGACGACGAGCGAGTGCCATACCAGGCCACATACCCTCGGCACTGGGAGGGTGCTTTTCCAGGGTCCCCCCTGGAAAAGCACCTTGTCCCCATGCCAGTGGGGACAAGGACCTCTTCCCCACAAGCCCTGTGGCGTTGTTTGGGGGGGTGCGGGCAATGGGGCATATTCACACCATGGTACCCCTTTAATAAAGGAGCACCCAGATGCGCCCCCCCCCCCCTTGTGAATGATTAAGCGGTACTTCGCGACGAACTCCCGCTGCAGAATAACATTCTGACAGTATTTTGCCAGTATTTTGGGGTATCTCTAAATTGATGACCTGTGGGGGCTCTTAAAGCGTCTTCTATGGACTTTTTGGGGTACTGGACTTTTTGGGGTTTCACGGACGCACGCAATTTGTAAACTGGGCATGTTGGGTATCGCTTTACTCGTTGTAACCTCATCTTTTATATTTCATTAAAAAATGGGTATTTTGTTGTGTCTTGGGGCATTTAATTAAATGTATCACTAAATTTTGGGGTTTAATAAGGAGTTGCGCTAATATTGCGCAACATAAAAATTTGCAACTAAAAACATTATATTGTATAGGGTCTTGGCATTCAGAAAATATATAATGTGCGGGGGGTTTTAAGTCATTTTCAGGCCTAAAATGTGGAATATAACATGGGTGCAAAAAATGAAAAAAAGGCCTCAGTCATGAAGTGGTCAAAGCCCATTTCCACCTTTTAAGTGATTTGTATTTATTGTGTTACATTTGATTTGTGTTTAATAAGTACAATGGATGACTTGGAATGGTTTAGTTGAACATAGGGGCTATATCACACGGTGTGGTGTAAATCACATTATATACAAACTGTCCAGGGGACAGTGCAGAGTGATCGGGAGACTTTCTGTTTTTAGCTATGACTACAGTCGGAGGATTGTTGTAAGCGATTGGTAAAGAAATCGGTTATATTTTGTCTCCAGCAATCTCTCAGAACATTCCTCCAACTTTATACACAGGTTAAAAAAAAAAAATCTCCAGGTCACTTTGCACTGTGTAGGGGGAGGTACAACTATGAATAAAAATGTAGGCACATGCACAAGGGAAGTAAAATACTGTGGGAAAATTCATTTTTCCACGTCCTACATTGTGGTTTCCATTGTGCACAACAGCCTGGCAGCCATTTCAAAAAAGCAATGTGGATACTGAGAGGACAACTAAAGTAAGTACGTGTGTGTGTGTTTATATCCAGAATCTGCATATGCCGGCATCATCTACACATGGTGTACATTGATGGCATAGGTTTTTTTTCTTTAATGCCTCTGCAAAGGTGGAAATGGGCTTTAAGGGCTGTGCACACCTGTGCAATCGTTGGGTGCTGGTCACTGCTAAACCCTGGACCCAGGACTGGAGTTTTCTTCCCTCCAGAACCACTTTGAAACCTCCCAGTTCTAGGATCCCAAGCAGAACCCAGACAAACCCTTGCTTCCTGACACCTCTGAGCCCATCTGGCTGAGAGTCCTGGGTGATCATAACACCCAATTCTACAATGGGATTGCCACACAATACCACACTTAATAAATACCATATTTGACTGCTGGCAGTTTTGCTCTGGTTGTCTGGCAATCAACTTTGGAAACAGCTGCTCATTTACCAGTGACACCATGCAACTCATGGGCGTTGATCTAATAAAGGCAAATTGACTGTTTACTTTTCAGGGGAATTTTCCTTGAACGTAGTGAATGTTGTGTCATTCAGCCCCCATGGGCTATCTACATCTTTGACAGCATCAGGGCACAGAGGAAGTGTTTTGTAGTCAGGCTTTGCAATCACAAGATGTGGGGCTGAGCAACATTATGAGTTGAATGGTTTTGCTGGTAAGTGGCCAGCAGTTGTCTATGCTGATTGCTGGTCAACCAGAGTGCACATGTGGTATATTGCTGTGTGTTATGTTCATTCAAGATTTCTATAGTGATCTTCTACTTTAGGTTTCAGATTACTTTGGAAACAGTAATATCGGATAGATGATCCTGTCGTCAGCAGCAGAATCACTAAAATTTAGCTTTTATTAATGCTAGTGGACGGTACTTGAACAAAGCTGCTAAAATTCAATATAATGGGTAAACCAGATAACAGGCAAGGGTTAGTAACCGCAGGCAGACATGCATGTACATCGCTGCGCAAACTGTTGGCACTATATAAATCCTGTATAACAATAATAATAATAATAAGGATATGGGGCGGATTTCAAGCTGGGCCACATTGGCTGTTGCCTAGGGTGCAAGATCCACCCGCGTGGCACGTGATCCTCCAAGCCACTGTAAAATTCGACCACTTGTAATGTATTTGGTCACTGCCACCTCCCTTGGTTTTTTTATGTTTGTGTATTTGAGCACTTTTAGCAGTATTAGTAATCTGCTAATAGTGCCCAAATACATCACTGCCACAGCCCACAGTTTTCCCCATTATTTTATTCCTACTCCCAGTGTGCAATATAGGAGTTTTTGCCACTGGGGCTTGGAAAGGTGCGGGGCATGCATTGTAGACATGCGTCTGCTTCAAGACCCAGTGACAAGTATGTCTGTACATGCCAGCTGCCTGTATACCATTCACCTGGGCCACTGGATCTGAGGTTTGCTTTTTTTGTAGCATTGTCTCTAGAGAGGAGTAGGCAATGCTGTATACCCATACTGATCAAAAAAGGTGGCATCTATGGAGTTGCAAGGAGCAACCCATTAGCTGTCACAAACACAAAAACTCCCATATGATTGTTGGAGGAACATGTCTGCGGACATGTTTCTGGTTGTGTCAGCACAGTACTGATTGTGTCTGCGGACATGTTTCCGGTTGTGTCAGCACAGTACTGATTGTGTCTGTGGACATGTTTCTGGTTGTGTCAGTGCACTATGAACATTATAAAATCGAAATTGACTAAAAACCAAATGTTAGACTTTTATGGTACCACAACACATGCAATTGTTTAAAACAACATATCAAATTTTATTAAAAAGCATTCACATTTAATACTGTAGATCAGATATTATTATAGAAAGAACCTATAGAGGCCTTTATGGGGTTGATTTATTAAGGGCAAATAGGCTATTTCACACACCCAATCGCACACAAGGAAAATAAAAAACAGTATTGTTGCTTGCACATGATTGGATGATGAAAATAAGCAAAGCTTCACTTTATTCACTAAGCTAAGTAAAAATGATCTTGAAAAGTGAACAGCCTATTTTGGGAGGAGTCCGGTAACGTCACGGACATCGACGTCACCGGATTCCTCCGGTGAGTGTTTTCATTAGTGATCAAAATAATTTTAATCGATCAAAAATGTTAACGATTAATCGGGTAATTAATCGTTAATTTCCCCAGCCCTAATATATATCAATATATAATCTTATTATTCATCTTTACTTAGCCTGCATATATGTTCACATACAACAAAAAAGGGGTGCGGAGATGCTATTATCATACTAGATGGTGATTAGTCAGTGGGCCATACATTTTGCCATTTTAATGCTTTTTAGTAGAATTGAATCGCTTGCCGTCCGCCCGCTGGCTGTGTATAAATTGACAGCTCGCTCTTGAGTGCGGGTCGCGATACTTGTACGGTGATTTTTTTTTTTGTTCTGCTCGCGCTTGCCCCCTAGCATGTGCACGAGCATTTCACTGTGAACACACTGTCCATTGGACAGGGAAGTTCACAAAATTATTTATCGCTGTGACCAATCACAGCTGTCGCAAAATATAAACAATGGCTGGTGGTTCACAGCTTTCTGTTCCTTTCCTCTCTCATTGTGAGAGGAAAAGCAGGGATCTCAACAACAGAGCCGCCTCTCTGAGTGCCCGCTTCGTGAGCTGAAACTGCAGAGGCCGGGAGGAGAGAGGGAGCGCAGAGAGGTGTGATCGCCGCCGTCTT
>NW_017307027.1:549970-604051 GCF_000935625.1 Nanorana parkeri | reverse complement strand
CTACATACAACACATGCATATAACTTCAGCTTTTTGTATCTGCGGATGAACAAGCAGTCCCCAAGTTACATACTGTACATCCGGCTTACATGGTTGCAAACGGAGGCTCTCCAGAGCTCTCCTCCCGGCCGCTCTGAAGCTGCAGCGGCCGGGAGGAGAGAGACGGAGCGCTGACAGGTGCGATCAGAGCCGCCTCTCTGAGTGCCCGCTTCGTGAAGCTGCAGAAGGCGGGAGGAGGGAGAGGGAGCGCAGAGAAGTGTGATCGCCGCTGCCATCTTAAAGAAGCCCCCCTCCCGGTCCGCAACTTTCCGCCCCCCCACCGGCGCCCTCAAGCAGCCACTTGACTTGCTTGTAGGGTAGCGTCGGCTATGGCCATATGCATGCTTTATCAGCTTCTTTGGGTTCCATAGATGAAATTAGGGGCCTAATTGACCCTGCGTGTCTCCATAAAGAGAACCTGTTACATCCGCTTTGCTAACACATAAGGAGCTTGCTAGACATCACAAATGTCAGAGTGAGAGCAATAATTCCAGGGTCATCAATCACTGTTAACACTAAATTGATGACTGGTAAATGCTTTTAAAGCGTCAAACTATGGGAAATTATGGGTATGGTAGTTTTTTACTATTTCATGGGTGCATGCAATTTTAAGGCTTATTTTGTATCTATTTCTTTCCCAAAGAAGTGTAGCAGAATACATTTTGGCCTAAATGTATAAAGAAAGATTATTTATTTGCAATGTATCATAATATAATGCAATATACATTTTTGGTACTTTTTTTTCTTTCTATATTACAAAATAAAAACCCCAGTGGTGATGAAATGCCACCAAATAAAGCTCTATCTGTCCCCAAATGTATAAAAAAATGTATTTTTGTATGGCGTTGCATGACTAAATAAATGTCAGTCAAAATACCTCAGCATTGAATACTGAAAAATGGCCTGGACAGGACGTGGGGTTTAATACTCTGTCTTCAAGCCGTTAAATAAATATATTTTAAACAATGCCGTGTTGTAGTACTTAAATAGTGTAATCTCTTTAAAAGGGCATTGAACAGGGACATGTGTTCATTTAACTGTCCATAAACAAAAGTCTTAGATCCACCTGTGTGCTTACGATAACACATGCTTTATTGAAGGAAAATACATGGATGTTTAGGCAGACAAAGGGTTAACAACAACAAAGAAACACAGAGAGGGGCTCTGATAATCTAGGTCACCGTCTGTCACTCTTACAAAGCTACAGACTTTATGTGAGGCCCAAATAATAGTGGAAGCAATTATTAAATGCACAAAAGGAAACCGGCTCTGACTCAGTCTGTTTTTTACTTACTTTATTGTATTTTAAAATCTCATATGATTTTAAAACCAAAGGTGACTTAAAGTGACACTAAACTCAGGAGATAAATCTTAAAAATGCATTCAAGTACCTTAACTATTAACAAAAATGTATCTTATTTGTGTATCATTCGGCTGTAGATCCTCAAATCATCTCTGAATTGGTGCTAACCCTGTCCTTCCTGCTAGAGGGTGGCTACTTTTGTTCCCCATGGTCCTTGTGTGTGTTGTAAAGTAGCCACCGCTCCTAGCTCACTCCTGTGATGGACTACAATCTCAATACAAATGATTAAACATGAGATTAAGGTGCATCATGGGAGCGAGCTATTATACAAACTATTTTTTACTTTCCACTCTTTTTATCTGAATTTCCAAAATACTTTTCTTAGCCATTTTTTTTACCTGTCATGCTAAACATGGCAGTGCCAACTAATGCTCTGTTATTTTTCATTTTAGAATAAGATATTTAATTTTGGCTTGCTTATACAGTTCTATACTTCATTTGGAAGATTATATTATTTCCAAAAATGTAATTTAATGAGTCTCGTGAATTAATTATCTGACTGAAGAAACAGTCTGGGTTTCTTCCAAATCAACCAATCAGTAATACCATTAACACGTCATAAATTTCTGTCTTCCATGCTATGCTGTCCAAAATGTTATTAGCTTTTGCAGCCAGTATTTGGCATGGAGTGGTGCAGCTTAGTTCTTCGCTAGGTCTGTTTTCTGTAATTGTATTCCATCCAATGTTTAGGGGTGATTGCATTAATACAGGTCTCTCATCATTAAGTGAGGAACTCTATACAGTACTGTACTGCATTAGTACAGTACTGTATAGCGTTGCAGATGTACAGTACCGAACAGTGTACTGTACATCGGGCAATGAAAATACTTACCGGGACCCGCAGTGAAGATCGGAGGACGTCACTTCTGCCGGCAAAACGTCGCACTGACGCTGACACGCGAGGTCGCTCTGCGGTCCGTCGTAAGTGCGAGTGGTCGCAAAGCAGGTAAGTCGGTAACCGAGGAATGTCTGTATACACTAAGTCTGTGAAGAAAACTTAAAAACAGACAGGCCTTGAGGACTAGGGATCAGCATCATTGTCATAAGAATTAAACTACATGAGATTGTACTCTGTTGATAGCATGAGATTAAAGTAGCATTAACCTCTTAAACTTTTTTCAATAATGAATGCAGATCAAACAAATATACATTGTGCAGCAATTTTTTTTTTTGCCCAAGCATGTACAGTCATCATGCTTCTGAACAGCTCCAACTGTCTCAGCTCAGCTTCACTGAACTTCCTGTACAGTACAAGACCACAACGGACAGAGCATTCTCCAACAGATGTCCATCTATTAGCTTAAAGAATGGGAAGGGAGAAGCAGGGAACAGTGGAGTGGCTTGCCTTGCTGTATCTGTGTATTTGTGGAAAAACATACAGCTTACTAGCACACACAAGGGTGGCTAACAAAGTGCAAACAAGTAGAGAGTCAATAACAGGTTATCAATCTAATATGAAGCTGAGGCCTCAGTTTTGCCCTCACCTACCTAGACGCCAATGCACATTACAATTACTTGCATTCACAGCCCCACCTCATTAAGTTGAGAAATAGGAGTGCTCTGCAGAAATAGGGCTCAGTTACCTATGGGACCCCAAGTTTATACCTACCTTATTTACTGATTTTACTGCCCTAATTTTAATTTGCTGCAGATGGTGTCAATCTGTTAATCTCATGCTATTAAATGATTAAACAACTCATGTGTTTTTTTTATAAATTGGATACTTCCAGTGGAATCAATATCATGTTGTATCATGCATTTGTTTCTCTAAAATGATAACCTCATTGTAGCCACTACAAAAGGGTAGTTTCTGTTTTAGTTTGAAGGAAACCTTCAATCAAAGCTGAATGCTAGGGAAATATAAAATACACATATTAATGCAGTTATGTATGAAATAATAAATCATTACATTTATTTTTTAAATGCAATGAATATACACTAAGTGCCTGCATTTGACTTAGTATTATCCTCTTGTAACCCCAGTACACAGCAGCACTTAGATGGATTAGAAGGCAATCAGTTGTAGTTTATGCAAATATGCTGACAAGGAACATACTGTGAGTAGACGGCCTCATCAGAAATCTTCTGCTTTTTAACACTTTAACAAAAACTATACAAATTCCACGGTGCTTCATGCAAAATCAGGATATCTAAATGAATGTTTCAAATGGAACCAGGTCTAATATAAATTCAATGTCATGCTTTCTAATGGTTGGCAGCTCTTATTGCAGACACAGTGGTCTGATAAAACTGAGTGTACTGGCCTGCTGAAGCATGTTTTCACATTTATTTCAACCAAAACATACTGTTTTGGTTGAAATACTGGTAAGATGGCATGCAATCAAAAGACTCCACAAACCAACAGACAGAAGAGCACATAAAAGTTCCAAGAGTTTGGATCCCTGACATTCATACATAGTAGTGAACGGCAAGTACTGTAATGGCTAATGCGCTTCTTGGGTCCTACCCCCTACCGCCAATACATTTTTATCAAATCAAGTTATGACCACTAGCGATTTTTTTGGTGTAAGGGCCCATACACATTTATTATGTTTCATTTACATTTACCCTTTGTTACCACAACCTAAATATACATGGTCATGAAATGTATTTTAATTGGCACCCGAACACTCTAAAACAATAGCGGGAAACACATTTGCACTACAATGCATCACAATGCACAAATTGTGTATTGTGGAGTGCTGCATTAAACAGTTGAGTCTTACTAATTTGGCTGTGTTGTGATGTATTGGCAGCCTTTACAAAATGACCCAACACAGCAATAAAATGTAAATAGGCCCAAAATGTAAACTCTAACATGTACTGAACCTGTTATATTAATTACCGCCATTGCATTTTAGCTGGTGTATTCTTGCATAGATCACATAGTCTGGGTCCTATAAATAAACAGAAATCCGGTTTTGTAAGCAAGCTTTGGAGTTACCAGGACAAAATCCCATGTGGATCATTAGCTTTTCTGCCGGAAGTGTATTCCGAAAAATGAAAGCAGACACAGATAAGCTGCTGTTCCTATGGCTTACTGCTGTTTATATAATTTACCTAACGTTCTTCTTAGCCACGTCCAGATGGGGACTGTAGTAAAGCATCTTTTTCTGGGAGTGTGTGCTTACATATAACTGCTCAAAAAACAGTGAAGATAAAGGTTCTAAAATAAAATATTGACTAATAAGTACTTATATCTAAGCAAACAGCATTTAATTGAATATAAAAATCCAATAAAGGTAATGCAGTGAGTAAATCAGAAGCTAATTATCTGACTACAGTATATTCGATGACTTCAATTAAAGACTTTCATTTACACTAATTTCTACTAATTTGTTTTGCTCCTTAAATTCTGCTCGAGCAACTGAATTTTCTGCATTGTCAATTCACATTCTGGTTGCTTGTCTGCAAGATCTGGCATCTCCCGCTGTGTGGAAGAAATTTACAGGATGCCAAAATGTAATCCCTTAACTTGTTTTTTCCATGTCACGGCACTGGAACATGAGTGATAAAACCGTGCCAATATATCCTTGTTATTGAAATGAAAAACCTTTCCTCGTATAATCACAAAACACGCTCATATATATGCATAATACAGATCAAATTAATGAGACAAATATGAATTAGCTCATCTATAGTAATTCTTTATATAACCACTAAATCCTTTCCTGAATGTCAGTAACAAGACGATTTAAATGTCATTAATCTAGGTAAGAAGCCAGCTTTTGGTGTGTTCATCTGGCAGGACACAGAAAATTGGTACCCAAAAATAAGATATTCATCTTTTGTTTCTCTAGTTACCATGGCAATGGTTTTCGATGGTTATCAACTGGTTTCCATAGCAACTAATTGAATGGCTGCTAACAACATTGCTGCTCTGATACAGAGTAAGACAGATTTGTAGTTTTTATGTAAGTCTATAGGAAAACATGTTTATGTTGGTTAAAACTTTAACGGACACATCTTTACTATTTCTATAAATAAAAAAAATGGGCCAGTGCTAGCACGTAAGAGTTGGCGAGCAGAAGGGTAAGAGAGCACAAGATTGTTAATATTTCTTCTATTTACAAATTATTTTTTTACTGTTCATTTTCCATGTTGCACCATCCAGAGGAAGAACAAATTAAGACTGAGCCTTCTGTGTGTGCCCATATATTGTACATTATCAGTATGATGAATAGGTGTTTCACAATGCTGCATATGGATTGTCCTTTACTGTAATGCAGAAGGTATTGCCAGTTACTAGTGGGTAATCTTAACTCAACAAAACATTGATATGCATTTCATCTGCCTATTTTAGTTGACCTGAATGGCAACATGTCACAGCAAAAATATTGCTGTTGCTGATTTGTATATAAAGGTGCACATTCTAAAATTCACTATTTTCATCCAAAATTATCCTGCACAATTTTTGACAATGCACTATATGATAAGGCAAAGGGTCACACCGCTATAGTACAGGTTTGTTTTCCTTACTGCATACATTATTGGGGGTTTTGTTAAAACAAAAAAATGGCAATGTACTATTCCTGTGCATCATCATGTGTTGCGGTAGCGTGCTTTGTCAATATGAAATGTGTAAATGGGCCCTCAAAAGCAAATCAGTGATAGAAATGTCTATATTTTTAGCCTAATCACTCAAGCAATACAAATGGCAAACACACTTTTTAACTCATAACCAGCTTTAAAGCAAGGTGCACATGGAAGGGCTTTATACAGTACAACAGCAAAAAGTTTCCCAGCCCACTCACCAGCCAGCATGCAAAAAAACTAGTCTACCACTAAGGTTAAAAACAGAGGTTTAGATACACGTCTTCTGCAGAATATGTGAAAGCCACACCGCCTCACCAAGGCACCTCTATATAGTGCGGTACTAACTCTAATCTATGAGAGTCTCCATCTTGGCGCACATGTAGCAAAACAATTTTATCTTTTGCTACATGTGCTCCAAGATGGAGACTGTCATAGATTAGAGTTAGGACCACACTATATAGAGGTGCCTTTGCTGTATTTTTAACCTGCCATGTTCCTTTACAGTACAATCTTCTATCACTAAAGATCTGTCTGCATGACAGCAATGACCATACACAGCAATAAAATGAACAAGTTTGAGTGTATGAGACTTGCTAGCAGTCAAGAGATCTGTGAGCATCCTCGAACATGTGCTCCAGCATCCAGAATTTCAGATGACAGATCGGAATATCACCCTCTATATCAAGAACATTCAGGACAGTCAAAAGAAATCCAGAAATACTGGCATGCCAAGAGCAGACAGTTTTAGGTAATCTAGGAATAAAAGCATGCCAAGATGGCACAGTAATGGATAGATGGGCATTTCATTAGTTTTACACTGCTTCATTTCAGTGCAGCATTGCAGAAATGTATAAATATAGCATGTTAGTGATCTCCCATATACTAATCTAGATTCCTGAAAGTAGAGAACCTCATTAACTGTGTCTTTTTACCCGACGTGACCCCATCTTTTATATTTTACCAAAAAATTGGGTAATAATAAATGTTTTATCATTTAATATAGGGGAAACTGTTTTTTTTTTAAAATTTCGGTAATTTTTCCTTAATATAGTAAAAAAATTAAACCCCCAGTGGTGAATAAATACCACCAAAAGAAAGCTCTATCTGTCCCCAAAAAAGGGTATAAAATTCATTTCAGTACAGCGCTGCATGACGGAATAAATGTCAGTCAAAGTACCGCAGCGCTGAATACTGAAAAATGGCCTGGATGGGAAGGGGGTTTAACACCGCGGATGTCAACTGGTTAATATATTGAAGTGTCCATTATACCAACCTAATGTAACCAACAATTTTTGACTCAACAAAGGCAAACTACCTTAGATGAATGCCATAAGCGGCATAGATGTTCTCTCATCTCTGAGCACCTCATTGCTTAAACGGAGCAGTAAGATAGAACATGATTTTGACAGATGTGTTTCTTTTATTTTCTAGGTACTGTCTGTGATGAAAGCCCAACACACTGTTCTTCTCCTCCATGTAAATATGACGAGTTGTGCACATCTTTGATAGGCTGTGCGGACTCATCTGATCCCTGCCTATCAAATCCTTGTCCAAATAATGCCACATGCCAGGTTACCCTTGATACAGGAACTTATGAATGCCGCTGTCAAGCAGGATTCAAGGGAAAAAACTGTGAAATTGCTATGAGGAGATGCCACAGGACCCTTTGTAGCCATGGAGGACTGTGCTATGTGACAGACAGAGGTTCCACATGCTTTTGTCCTGTTGGATATAAGGGGACATTCTGTGAAACCCCAGAAGATGAGTGCCTTTGGAACCCCTGCCAAAATGGGGCTGTGTGCAGGGAAAGGGGAAATGGACAAGCATGTTATTGTGTTCCTGGATTTCAAGGAGCGTTATGTAATATTGAAGTTGATGAATGTATTTCTAATCCCTGCCAACATGGAGGTTCATGCCTTAATGAGATTGGAAGATATACTTGTGTTTGTCCATCACAGTTCACAGGTAAATATAACCACATTCTATAATACTGAAGGAAATCTGCAATCCTAACTTTGCAACCTTTACAGTTCAATAACCACATTAATCAGTAAGTGATTTGTTGTTATTAGTTTGACATAGGAATATTTAAAGTGTATGTAAACCTTACTAATGAATTCACTTATTTGCTCCCTTTTGGTCTGTTTAAATATAGCAGCTTTTTAAAAAATCTGTTTTATAAGTGCAAAAAAAATCTTTTGATTTGTAACTTTTGTGAGCTGATAACTGTCCCAGCTATCTTTGAAGAATACTCCCTTTATGTTATAGGGATAAATATAGAGGGGGATGTATTCTGTAGTTCTAACACACTTCCTGTCCTAAAGTGACAGTTATTCTATTGATACAGTACGGTGAGTGAATATTTTCACGCTAGGACGGGAAGTGCGTTACTGGCCAGATCACCAAGTGTAAATACAATTTAAAAAAGCCAAAAAAGAAAACAAAAGCAGCCGCTATATCAAAGGACTGGTAAGCCACAATATATTACATTGTGTTCTTGAATTTGAGCCAAGATAATGTCTGAGCATGGGCATAACTACAGATCATGGAGCTCCGTAGCAAAATTTTGGTGGGCCCCCGTGATGACCTCTCATTATGGCATCTGGCAGTGTTAACTGTTAAAATATTGTCATTGATAGTTGGCATAAAGTATGCCTAAATCAAGGACAGAAGAGCTGTAAACATAGTCAATCCATTTTTTGGGACCATTGCTGTGCATATAAGTTATCAGGAAAGAGAAGAGGAGCATCGCAGATCTCAGTACATTAGTGTAAATTTTAAGCCCCCCATCCCTACCACCGCTACAATGAGCAAGTGCTGAAAGAGGTGCACTAGTAATCAGTAAATTAAAAAACGAAAACCCACAAGAGTTGCAGTAGCAATAATAGTAACAGCTCACAACCACAATATTGTACATTATTTTTAATGCTCCTGCACACAATCACTCTCTAACCCTCATACAATCTTCATTAAACTGTCTTTTTTGTAAGAACTACAAACCTCAGCTGTCTTTATCATTTTTTTTACAGCTTGAGAAAGATTGCATTGGGCATACAGGGTTAGTTGAAGCACTAACTAGAAGCAGAAGCTCAGAGGACAATAAATCAAGACAGCTAAGCAAATGCTCCTAACTGAACAGAGAAAGTGATGTGTAATTAGTGACCGTTCTGAAGGCTCCTCCAGCTCCTCTAGAATGAAGACTACTCTAGGGCACAGGGTCATTGTCAACGGCAACCTAATACACTAATATCTTTGCATGCACACAATCAACAACCTCCCTAGTGGGGCTCCTGTCCCACCCCAGATCCCATAGCAGCTACATGGGGTGCTATTGCTCTTGTTAGGTCAATGTGCATCAGGGGTGTGCTAAGGTATGGTGTCACGGGCGTGATGAAGTCAGGTGCCGTTACCTGCCGGCAGCCATCTAGAAGAGAGAGGAGGCGACGTTCACCCGGCGGTATGAGGTATGCCGCCGGTTCCCCTCCTCTCTCGTGCAACTGTCGGGCTCTCTGTCCCTGACCGAGTGGCTAACTTTTCAGGAGATGGTGACACCAAAATGACAGTCATTTTGGTGTCACCCCCTCCAATGGTGTCACCCGGTGCGGACCGCACCCCCCCTAGTGACGCCACTGATGTGCATGAACAAATATGGTGCTGCCCTTGTTGGTTTTTTGGCTCCTCACCTTTTTGACATATTTTGTAGGAATATGGTAAAAGTGTCAAATGTAGTCTAACTTTTTTTTTTTAACTGCTACTTACATGATTTGTTTCTCTGGACTATGTACATGTATGTTTATCAGGTGCTCTGCTAGAATTCTCTTTGTTGAATTATAACAATTGTAAAAATCTTGTTTTATGTTCTTAAAAGGACTTTAGAGCTTAGAGATAAACACACTAGATTTCACAGGACATCCTAACTACCTCCTTTTTTATTTGCCCAAGGTGAAGATAATACATTGATATGGTATTAACTAGATTTTTTGCTTTTTTTTGGAAGTCAAGGCTGATGTCAGACAGATGCTTATAAAGCTGCATTTTTTTCTCCGACTGTGCTGATGAGATCTGTATTGGATTGGCATAGTTAAGAAGGAGGATTGCTTTTCCTCTAATGAGAATGGGAGAAAGTGATCCACTACAGAAACTGTTGCAGAAGTAAAGCTACAGAAGTATTAGACTCAGCGGGAGAAAAGACACTGCAGTTTTCACCTGCCATCATCCTAAAAGAAGAAGCAAAGTGTATATTTTTATATTTCCTTTTAAATATGTTTTTTTCAGTATCACTTACAATGGACCTCAATAAACTTCACTCTTTTTGCTTTGGGAAAGGAGTACCTGTTTCTTGGCTAGGAAAAAATAAAAAAAACCTCTGCTTCTAAACTCACACATGTGACCTCAAGCCCAGGCAGTGTGGACCACATTGGTGGTGTTTCATGTCATTTAAAACTGCAGAGAGTTTGATGTTTTGACCTTGTATTTGGTAGAACTCCATTGAGATATCAGCAAGGCACAACCATGAGGGCCCATTGACATTTGTGCTGTGCCTTTACACACATTATGTCGTGCATTGATGCGCACTGCATTGGTGCAGCACATTACGCTTGCATTGGCTACTAACACAATCTCTAGTGTGTTTGAAATTTAAAAATTAACCTTTTTTTGTAACCCAATATACAACACCCATTTTTAATGAGCAGTAAATTATTGAAAACAAGCCCTCATTGACTTCTGTAGCTGCAGCCACTGCAGAGCAATTTGTCAAAGTTCACAGTAGAAGCACTGAAGTCACTCGGGTCATTTTCTCAGGCCGCTTAGCTCTCTCTTCTCCCTCTTCAAGTAGCAACTCAATAACTTTCAGCCTTCTAATCTCTAATGTAAGCACCGAGCAAGAGCTCTGAGGAGGGGCAAGGTGAGCTAACATGCTAAGAGAATGATTGATCAACGTCAATGCTGTAAAATTTGAAGGTGAATTGCTCCACAGCGTCTGCAGGTACAGAGGCCAGTGAAGCCTTGATTTGAAGCTCATTTTCTTGCCACAAATATGTAAATTTGAAATTGTTCATAGCCTGGCCACAGGTTCAGTTTAAGTTGGAGAGCTGGCTAGACCTGTAAAGATTCTGCTACAAGGTTTATTCGTAATGTGTATTGATAATATCCACCAGTACTGTGAATGTTTAATGGGTGTGTTCAGTAAAAACACAAGAAATTAGAATAGTTTGTGTGTTAACAGTTTAAGCACAATGGAGGGGAATTTCTCAAAACTAGAGCAGACAGAATCTGGAGCACTTGCCCATTGCAACCAATCAGTTTCTCTTTTCAGTTTGTTCAGTTAAGATTTGGAAATGAAAGAGAGAAGCTTTTCAAAGATAAACACACGTAAACACAACATGCAGTTTTTAAAGGAAGGTTTTTATTAAAGGAAAACAAAATCCAAACCCACATGGCCCTGTGTGAAAAAGTGTTTGCCACCTAAAACGAATAACTGGTTGGGCCACCCTTAGCAGCAAGAACTGCAATCAAGCTTATGCGATGCAATGAGTCTGTTACAGCGCTGTGCAGGAATTTTGGTCCACTCATCTTTGCAGAATTGTTGTAATTCAGCCACATTGGAAGGTTTTCGAGCATGAACCGCCTTTTTTAAGGTCATGCCAACAGCATCTCAATAGGATTCAGGCCAGGACTTTGACTAGGCCACTCCAAAGTCTTCATTTTGTTTTTCTTCAGCCATTCAGAGGTGGACTTGCTTGTGTGTTTTGGATAATTGTCCTGCTGCAGAACCCAAGTTCGCTTCAGCTTGAGGTCACGAACAGATGGCCGCACATTATCCTTCAGGATTTTTTGGTAGACAGCAGAATTCATGGTTCCATTTATCACAGCAAGTCTTCCAGGTCCTGAAGCAGCAAAACAGCCCCAGACCATCACACTACCACCACCATATTTTACTGTTGGTATGATGTTCTGTTTCTGAAATGCGGTGCTACTCTTACGCCAGATGTAATGGGACACACACCTTTCGAAAAGTTTAACTTTTGTCTCGTCAGTCCACAGAGTATTTTCCCAAAAGTCTTGGATCATCAAGATGTTTTCTGGCATAACGGAGACGAGCTTTTATGTTCTTTTTGCTCAGCAGCGGTTTTCGTCTTGGAACTCTGCCATGCAGGCCATTTTTGCTGAGTCTCTTTCTTATGGTGGAGTCATGAACACTGACCTGAACTGAGGCAAGTGGATGATATTGCGGGGTCTTCTGTGACATCTTGGATGAGTCGTCGCTGCGCTCTTGGGGTAATTTTGGTTGGCCGCCCACTCCTGGGAAGGTTCACCACTGTTCCATGTTTTCGCCATTTGTGGATAATGGCTCTCACTGTGGTTCGCTGGAGTCCCAAAGCTTTAGAAATGGCTTTATAACCTTTTCCAGACTGATGGATCTCAATTACTTTCTTTCTCATTTGTTCCTGGATTTCTTTGGATCTCGGCATGATGTGTAGCTTTTGAGGATCTTTTGGTCTACTTCACTTTGTCAGTCAAGTCTTATTTAACTGATTTCTTGATTGCGAACAGGTGTGGCAGTAATCAGGCCTGGGTGTGGCTAGAGAAATCGAACTCAGGTGTGATAAACCAGATATAAGTTATGTTTTAACAGGGGGGTGCAAACACTTTCACACAGGGCCATGTGGGTTTGGATTTTGTTTTCCCTTAATAATAAAAACCTTCCTTTTTTAAAAACTGCATGTTGTGTTTACTTGTGTTTTTATCTTTGACTAATATTTAAATTTGTTTGATGATCTGATCTGAAACATTAAAGTGTGACAAACGTGCAAAACAATGAAAAATCAGGAAGGGGGCCAATACCTTTTCACACAACTGTATACTGTGTATATCACTAAATTATTCTTGTTTTTTTAAAGGCAGAGATTGTGAGGTGGAGTTTGATGAGTGCTCATCAGGCCCCTGTCTGAATGGAGCTACCTGCTATGACCTGCTGGGATCTTTTTCATGTACGTGCCCAGCTGGCTTCTCTGGGGATCTCTGCAACATTAACATAAATGAGTGCGAGAGTTCTCCATGCCTTAATGGTGGACTCTGTGTCGATAAGAATAACGGGTGAGTAATGTCTTTCATTATATATTCATTGTACAAAATATCTTCGTTCTGAAGAACAGACAGCATGTGTCCAGTTTATTATTGTGTGACGTTTTATAGGTATCAATGTAACTGCATGGTAGGATACACTGGTGCAAACTGTGAAGTCTCCGCGTCCTTGTGCTCATCACAGCCCTGTCAAAATAATGCAACATGTATAGAGGATTCTGTGAGCTTCAAATGTCTCTGCTGGCCAGGTAACCTTTGGTGACCCATACTTTTGTTAATCAGCCTTTTTTATAGCTACAGCTCTGAATATAATGCAATGAATAGAATACTGTTCATGGGTGTCCAGTATAATAAATTTGCATGCAAAAGGAATGTATGATGTAAAAATCTTAATATCTTTGGAATATTGTCTTCAAAAATACGAATGTTTTACTTTAGATTTCTTTGTTGCTTATCAGAAAATGAGGTCTGACTAACTATAACTAGGGATAACCGAATCTGTCCAGGTTTGGTTTCCAAACATTTTCGCAAATCTTGCTTAAAATTCAAAGTTCACAAACTTTGTAGCAACCTCAATTGAATTGTTAGTCAATTATGGCCATTTGTAGGACTAAAAAGCATGCTAGTGTCAAACTAAAGGCATGGTAAGCCAGTCACTGCCACGGGGGACAATGCCAAAATATGAGGCCTTTTTATAAAACTTTGAGGGAGACATTGGAAACGCATAAATCCTTTCAATTACAGGCTTAGCTCATGCTATAAGGGACTGCATACTCTGGCAGTGCATATTTGACTGGGGAAGTGATTTTTTTCCTTTCTTCTATGAGCAATGAGCTTGGCTTACAAACAGCAGCAGCCACAACAAATCTGAAAGCAAAGCTATAGGGAGATATTGTCTTTATAAATACAGCTAAAACAGGTGTAGCTTGGTAAAACAATGGCCAATGGCACAACAGTTCTATGGCATAGCTTGTCTGCTACTTTTTATTAAAGCACCACACTGCATCATCTTAATATGTTAAAGCGAGGCCTGCCTGTCATAGTATTTTTTTGAGGTTAATGCAAAGCCTAGTTTTTAATTATACTATGGCAATAGGCCATGTGGTGCTCTGATGCACACTAGTAAGTGCACACAAGTGTATGCATACTCTAAACTTTAAAAAAAGGACCTAGCAACACATAATAAAATATATCCCCCCCTCCCCCCAAAAAAAAAATATATCAACCCTAAAGAACTAAAAGCCTAATATACTGTGTATATATATAGTGAAGCACTGGCTGCCAGGATTGTGGTCGGAGTGTATGTGTCACCTAGGTTTCTTACTAGGCATACACCGGGTTTTCGGTATCAAGTACTGATATTTTTTTTCAGTACTCGCCAATACCGAATACCAATACCGTAAGTCCCATTAAGGAAGCCGGGAAGGCTGATTATCACCAGGTGACGAGGAACCATGGAGCCGACTTTCTGGCCAATCGGGTAGCCAGGGAACGGGTAGCTTCCCGCCAATCAGGAAGTCGGGCAGCATGTAACGACTCAAACAATAAGGCCTCATTGGCACTGCATAAACTCGGGCCATACACATCCGTGTGGTGTGCATGCCCATATTGGGCAGTTCCCGGGAGGGACAGGTGCTGCGTGTGGTACGCTGTCATACGCACACCCGGACTGCACATCCGTGCGGGTCCAGGTGTATGTGCTCGGACGTAGAAAGGATCCATCCTATCTGCGTCCGAGTATGGACACTCGGACCCGCATGGATGTGCAGTTCGGGTGTGCGTATGGTCGCGTCCTACCATAGGGAAGAACAGGCTGCTACACGCAGCACCTGTCCCTCCCGGGAAGGGCCCGATAGGGGCGTGCGTGCCGCACGGACGTGTACAGCTTGAGTTTACGCAGTGTGAATGCTTAGTACCCAAGCTGGCTACAGCCTAGCTGCAAACACTAAATTTAAACTAGGGACACTCAAGCCCTTAGGCAGGGCAAAATAGTAAAAAAAGAAAATAATTAAATGAAAGAAGAAAACGACCCCAATAAATCATAACAGAAACACAAAAATGCTGCAAAGGGTGGGCCAAGCAGCTAGCTGAACAGTACATTTGTTGCTGATACAAGAAAAAAAAGCAGTCCTAGGAAGAACTGTTGGGTCTATAGAACTGTGAAAACAGAGAGGGGTAGCAAAAGATATGTAGCCAACCACTGCAATCCACAGTATAGCACAGCACCTCTCCCTGACAACACAAACGGTGTGGCTGTTAAAAGCCCACCCTTTTATAGTGAGGAGGCTGAGTTATCCATTACTTTAGATTATTGGCTCTTGTGACTCAGCTGACCACTGCATTATGCTTTGGTCCTTATTTCTGGCCATGAACTTGCAAAATCTTCGGCCAAAAGTTTGCAATTTGCAAATCCAGAGGAACTCTGCTACCTATGGTAGTGGGGAATCCAAAACTCACCCCTACATATAACATCCCACATACTCTCCCAAGTAACTGCATCAACCCTTAGAAAACTAGGGATTGACAGGACCTGTTTATATGACTAGAGGAATGTGGTGAACTCCATACAATATCTTACCCTCAATGTTTAAATGCCAAAGATGGTGACATAGAAAAGTGTCATAGTCATAGAAAAGAGTATGGATCACAAGCACATCATGCACTCTGTCATGCTTCTTTATAAGTCACAGAAATACAGCTAAATTTTGGAGCTGTTGATAGAGCCCTTTAACCAGGCAACCATGACCTCACTATTGCCTGATGAAGGGACTGCATTAGGTGCTCCAAAATGTAGGTGTGTTAATATGACTAAAATGTAATTTGAAGGAGCATATGAAGTGATGGTGTTGCACACTCTTACAGGTCCTCTTTATAAACTTCTTGCATCTCTTTGCTATGAGCTACAAATGAAGACCACAAACAAGTGTCTCCAATCTCCTTGTCACCCAGGCATTTAATGCCACAATGACAATGATTCCAGAGGTGCTCAGAACTAAGTCTTTACCAATGTGTGGATTTTATATTTACAGTATTTCAGCAATTCTCATACAATCTCAGATTAGGAAGTAGAAAAATATGTAATCATAGTTTTAGTATATTTCACTGTGCAAATGTGACTTAGACAACTAATCCTGAAATAAAAATAACTACTGCTGTTACAGGGTACACAGGTCCTCTATGTGAGACAGATGTTCACAAGTGCAAAAGCCAGCCTTGTAAATTTGGCATGGAGTGTGTGGAGCTTCCATGGTTCAATGGATCTGTTAGAGACACAAGAGATGAAGAACAGTTTTCTGGCTACATTTGTAAGTGTGGCAGAGGATTATCTGGTATGTATTTTTACAGAATAAAACAGCAATGTATCATTTGTATATTTTTATTCAGTTTCTTACTAGTGCTCTAGTTTCTACTCACAATGTTAAAATATTGATAGGCTAATTGGCTTCCACCCATAATTGCCATACTTTACTGTGTACTGTGGTAGGGAGCTTAGATGGTATACTCCTTGTGGGTACCAACCTTTTTTAGGAAGCATTTGGGTAATTCAATGTAGTTTCCTCTTACCAATAATTTAACCAACAGCGCTCACTGGAACATCCACCTACTCAGATTTGTTTAAAATGTGTATTAGAGGTCCTTTTTAAAAATTGCAGTTAACAATTGTCATCTGACTTACCTGTAAAAATGGAGCTATTATACCTGGACAAATTGACCGGAGTTTCTTCTGAACACTGTGCAAAGTTGATGATTCACAATTTACCCATGAAGGCGTAAAATCTGTTATTGTTGCTAAATGTGGCTCTAGCAAAGTTTAAAGTGAATATATAGTAGTTCTTTCTAGTAGTTTACTTTTAATGTGTGGCAATTCAAAACATATGCAAAATTGAATAGCAAGACATTTCACATGGCTTTACATTATCACTTGATTATAGGTCAAAGTTAAAAAAAATCCAACTCAAAAAAAAGTTTTGGTGCTTTGAAAAAAAGGAAGTTTTAATGATTTTTGTGCTACGTTAAAAAGTAAAAAATATTCAAATATGGCATTCAATACAATATCAGATATGAGGATAGTAAATGAGAACATAAACACACACATGACTAGAAACCATTTGCAACTACATTTTTGGACAGCAGCTGGTTGTTATTTCTGTGGAGGACCCAGTCCACTTCTGAGAGGCCCATAACCTTTAGCCATGTCACAAGTTGCTAAGATCTATGTGTGAGCCTACTCAAAACAGTCCTGCTTTCAGTGTGTGAGTGCACTGCACACAAAGATTCCAAAAGCTGAAAACTATAATGTTGCTGACTGCTGAGGATTTTGAATCTATGTCCTGCTAAGACATCAGATATACTTCACAAAAGAGTTGCTCTGTGAGTTTTAAGTAATGGAATATAAGTTTGCCAGGAACTGGGGGTCTAGCAAAGTCATATTAACTCTTCCTGCACTCTTACTAATACTCGAAAAGCAATGCTCTTAAATAACACCTATCCCCTCTGACATGAACAAATAATGCTGTATACCTAATGCTGAAGTGTGGGCAAAAACTTTATTGAGGCATTAGCTAGGTACCAAGAAGGTCCTTCTAATGATATGTGCCCCACTGGTGACTGATGCTTCTTTCTTGAAAAATGTTAGTTACATGCAATTTCCTGGCAGTAACTGCTGAAGTTAAATCACTCAGGACTGGAGCATAGTGATCACAGCAGATAGTTTGCTCTGCAGCTCCTCCTTTCATAAAATGTCTTGTATTCCCTTCAAAGAATAGAAGACATTCTGCGATTGGACAAGGAGCATATGAACCTCACAATCTTCCTTGCCCAATCACAGAACACCTTGTATTAACACTAAAGTGATAGCCCAGCCTTCAGCTTTAAGCAGTCTATAGACATACAGAAATACCACCTAAATTTTCCAACTCATACATACTGTTTAAGAATTACTAGGAGAACGAGGTACAAACACTCAGCGATCAGTGATTTTAAATAATTGAGGACATGGTATGTGTACTATATCCTCAATTATGAATGAATGGGAAGTGATCTATATCACCTCCTGTTCATTCATGATTGTGAACATGGTAAACATAGTATCTCCACAAGTTATGAATGAACAGGAACACTCAATATAGAGGATTCCTGTTCATTTATAACAGGAGATGCAGAAAAAGAAATTGAGGGCTCTGTGTTCTCAATCCCTTTTTTCTATTTTAGATGGGTAATATCAGGCGTCTGTTTAGATCCCTAATATTTCCCCAAAGCCCCCAACAATAAAGTAAAAAATAAAAGATATTTGATAAAAAATAAATAAAAATAAAATATAACTAAAAAGTTTATGAAAAATAAATAAGAATAAAATATTTTGAAAAAGTTAGAATTTTTTTCTTTTTTGTTTCCTTTCGGTTTTGAAGTTTTCATTTCGGTGCACCTCTAGTAAGTATACACAGTAATTTGTACCTGGTTTTATACCAGCTTTTGACTGGATTCACATCACACCACACTGTGTCCCGGACCACTATGCTGAAAAAAAAAAAGTACTGCATGCAGTACTTTTTTTTTTCAGTGCACACCACTGCAACCCAGTTGTGTGAGCTGTGCCCATCCGTGACGAGGAAATTTGTCTTGCATTGGGGCTGTGCTGAAAAAAAAAACAACTCATGCAGTCCAAATGCATTTGGTATGAACCAGCCCTTAAGTGTTTCAGATCATGTGTAAAATAACTCCTTTAGAGTCAGTTTCAGGAAATGTTTTAAAAAAGTTCTGAAATGGCCAATCAATTAAAAGCACGCACTTAGATGAGTATGATTATGTGCTTTATAATAAAGCCATGCTGCAGAGTATAAGTCTTTATATTATGCTATGTAGACAGCTTGGTGTAAGATTGCTGCCATCTTGTGGTTAGAATATGCTCAGACAGCTGTCTGTCAATACCAGACCAGCAGGGATTTACAAACTATTATAAATACTGTATATTGTACACGATTTAACTACAGTTTTATACCTTCACTTATAGGCATGCACCATTCTTGTGAAGCAATTAAAATAAATGTTGCTATATGTTTTTTTATTTCTTTGTATTTGTTTCCTGAATAGATAATAGTGTAGCCATGGCAGTGATATATTACAAAATGTAAAACTGCAATCGTGTTTTTTTGCAATTTCAATTAAATGCAAAATATGTATGGGCTTTATCAGCAGGAAGCACAGTAGTGAAAAAAGAGACTGCAGGAGGCACTGCAGGTCCTATATTCCATTTCCAAAAGGGTTCTCTTTTTCAATTACATTTTGGATTCAGTGAGATATACCAAACAAGAGGTTACAGGTTAAAGATGTGAAATAATAATGGATGGAAATAAGTTGAGGCATCATTGATTAAAAAAAAAAGTCTATATATTGTCATTTTTACACATTTATTAAGGGATGTGGTACCCCAGGGACCAACCCTTTTCCTAAGAATATCAACACTTTATCATAATATAAAATATAATTATGGTTATTATTATTATTAGTGCTTGTATAACTTTTCCCCATCACTACTTCCTAGTGACTATGCTGGGGAAAGGTTATAGTTCTCCTGCTGCCTCTCTTTCATACATATTCCATGTTAAGATCAATGGCACATATTGTCACAGTTGACACTGCCAGCAACTACAGAGTTAGCCGGGGGGCCCCACAGTTTTGCTGTGGGTGGATATTTGAAGTTGAAGAGTAGTACATACATTGTATAATATGGCTTACCTTGCCTCTCGCATTCATCTCCACAGTAGTCGCATCTACATACTGGAGCATGGGCACCATAGAAGAAAATGAATGCAGACTGGTACAGCTGGTACACCAGTACTTTAAGATGCTCAAAATTGTCAAGTAGTAAAAATGCTGTGGGGCCATGAAGAAAACATAAAGGCTTTGCTAACCAGTTCTGGACCTTGGGCATACCAGCTAAAAACATCAGCATAGACCATAGGGCATACCTGGTATATCCAGGTCCTCCTCTGCCATCATGGCTCTGGAGTTTTGTTTCGACTGTCAGTTGGAAATGGCTAGCTAGCTTCTCCTTGGCTTTTATTTTTTTTGCAGATTTTTTATTTTTTACTATTCATATTTACCAATTTTTCATTTTATTTTAAATTTTACATGTTCTTTTTTGAAGCTAGCAAATGAAAAAACGACACTGTTCTTCAAGCACCTTGTAGGTTACATGTGGTACAGCATAAGTAAGGATTGTCTAGTTCTGAGTAGTATGACTTGTTCTAATTTCTAGTATGACTTGTTCTAATTTTAAAACTGACACATAACATGAATCAATAGAGCCCCTGTTAACGTTGCTAAATCATATTATTTTTTTTAGAAAGTACCTCTTTCTTGCCATTCCTGATATGATCCCAGCCTATGAAATAACTGCATGTTTTTTGGTTATGAGCAGACATTTTGGTATTTCACATCGTACTAGACTGTATAGAGTTTATTGTTATCAGTCAGCTCAATCCTTTATGTTAGTCTCTCGGTGAGATGATGAATAGGTGGCATTGTATAGTACCACTAAGAGGGAGGGAAGGAAGCCACACAAATCTATTTTTTTTTATTTAAGAAGCTATGTGTACCTCAGTCTTTTAAAGTAGGGCTTTTTGGTTCCTTGATTTAGCATTTGCCTGACACTTAAGTACTTTGATTTCATTCTTTGTCAGCTTAAAGCATTGGGGCAAATTCAAGGTCTACAACCTCAGGTGGTCACACTGTAAAACTCATAATTCCTCCCAGGAGTACATGAGTAAAGGGATCCCAAAGAAAGCATAAAATAGCATCATAACTCTTTTGTTACTGTCTGTGTTTCCCCTCACTTCCTGTTCCAGGGACAGAGGATAGGAAATGATGATAAATCTACTCAAATGATACAATAAGAAATGAAAACCTGATATCTGTCATAACCTTTTTTCCACCTTTTTTGGCTTTAAGCCACCTAACCATCATGTTCACTTCACATTTGTTAGAATTATATAATCTAATTGTCACTCGTTACTGACGACATGTAAAGACTTTCATGTTCCAGCTTCCCTCTGTAGCCTAGATTCTAGAATATCCCCTCCAGCCTCAGAGTCCTCATAAAACCTTCTCACGACGGAATGCTGGCCAGTGACTGCATCTAACACACTTATTCAAGAGCATCACTGAGATCCCCTGAGCAGTTTAACTACTTTGCTGCTTTTAGGACACAGTTATGCATGCTACCACTTTGACCTTTTGTATAACATTTCAATTTTCTGCAGCCAAAAAAAAACCATCCTGTTATCAAAGGGTTGTATCTGTGCTGGTTATTGATTTCTGTTTTGCATGATGATTAAGAAGCCCCCACAATGCAGATCTATTGTGCTTCCCATTGAATAAAAACTGGTAATGAGAATTAGACTAAGCTGTTCTTATAAGATTGAAGAAGCAGTCTGCGCAGAGGACTAATCCAGTGACGGAATACAGGTAATAGGATGCAAATAGATACAGCTAATCTGTACAGTGGACAGTCCTGAGAATGCTTTATCCAGCTATATGGGTATATCTCTCATCGCATCTCATATATTTAGGTAAGCCATCATTAATATATAAAGCCTGTTTCTAGCTCTAAGCTGTAATAAAAATGACTTTGCCGTTATAACAAAGTTGTCATACAAGCTTGATATGGATGACTGTTATGCGCTGCAAAATTATTGGATAGTGATGAAAAAAGTTGTATGTTCTTCATTCAGCTATGTTTTCTCTTTTTATTTATTATAGGTGTCCATTGTGAGCAAGACATTAATGAATGTGAGTCAAATCCTTGTCAGAATGGTGGCACATGTGAAAATCTTAATGGCACCTACACTTGTCATTGTCCTACAATAAAGGATCCAAGAGGGCATTATTATGGAGGATCAGATTGCACAGAGAAGCTCAGGGGCTGTGAAAAGCAGACATGCTACAATGGTGGTTCATGCGTACCCTATATGATGGATGGCAAACACCACCACACCTGCCTTTGTCCTGCGGGATTTAGAGGCCCTGACTGTCGGGCACAGACAACGTTCTCCTTTAATGGTAGAACAATTCTTCCTATTAGAAATATTACTGTTCAGCCCCAAGGGGGTTCATTTTCCATTATATCTCTGAGCTTCTCCACGGTCCAGACAACTGCTGTTATTTTCAGCATTGGAACCAAGCCGGCTTCCCTGACGCTCTCTATAGAAAAGAGCTTTTTATTCTTGGATTTTCTTAACACTCAGTGGAGCACACTTCTGCATTTGTCTCACAATGTCAGTGATAATCTTTGGCATACTGTTGAAATAATAATCGCAGAAAACATTCAGCTTAGAGTCCTTGACCCTTCTTGTGATAATACGTGTGTATCCCTGTCCAAGTATGAAGGTCCAACAATCATTGAGTTTCAGGGAATGTCTATAGGCGGTATACAACCAGCGAAAACCAGAGAGAGAAATCATAACAATAGCACAGAAGAAATACAATCCTGGTTTGTGGGCTGCTTAAGGGATATCCGAGTGGGTTCCACTGTTATTACAGAGGAATTTGGAGAATCGGTTGGTGTTGAAGTTGGATGCCAGCGACAAGACCACTGTGAGAACCATCCCTGTGAAAACAGGGGGAAATGTATGAATCTATGGATCAACTACCACTGTGATTGCTATAGACCTTATAGAGGGATAAACTGCTCCGCAGGTAAGAAAAGAGATCACTTAAAGTGATTAAACTAATTTGCTACCATAATTTTTAGTGACAGACAAAATATATCATAAATTGTGAACTTGTTTTAAAAGTATTTAGCCATTCTGCGTAGGTATAGACAGGAACAAGTAAGTGGGACCAGAGGCAGATATTTATGATCTTTATAACATCCTTTTAAATACAAATTAAATTCTAGATGTTGAATGCATCTTTCAGCTTCTAATTCCATTTGACTCTATACAGTATGTGGCAAGGACATGACTCACTATATCTGACACAATTAATAGGTCCATCTAGAAAATTTAAGATCTATTGGAATTCTTGAGAGCTGTAGTTTTCTGAATATGGGATGTTATGTGTGGAGCACCATGCCTATATACATTAAAGTGACCCTGCCACCACAGCGTCACCTAAATAAAGAAGAGCAGCCCTGTAAAGAAGATCATATATACTGGCATTTATAGTGGCCTGGGTCCTGAAACACTGCGTCTCTACTATTTTCTGCAGGTGGGTCAAATACCTGCTCCCCCACTACATGCATAGGTTTCTCCCTCCGTCTCATATGTCCAGTAGTGACTTTTGAGCTAGTGAGAGGAAATACAGCATATAGGGTGGAGAAGGTATTCACACAACCGAAAATATGAAATACCTGCAGCGACTAGGGAGCAGTGAAGCAGTGACATTTCAAGATACAGGTCACCAAATAGGTAAGTATGGACGATCTTCTTTAGAGGGTTGCAATTGTGTTTAAAATCCGCGTTTTTTGTGTTCCTTTCAATATGTGTCGGAAGCAGTGAAAACAAGTGAATTCTATTATCACTCTCTGAATTCTCAAGACAATAAAGTCACTGTGCTAAAGTTTTTCAAAACTTATGTATAAACATTAAGGTGCTTAGTGATTATCCCAACACAATATGTGATTGTTGAGATTGTATTGATTTTAACTATTGGTGATGTCACATACTGTGTCGGGATAATCACTAAGCACTTTAATGTTTATGCATAAGTTCTAAATGTTAAATTTTTTATTGTCTTGGGGATTCTTTGGAGGGTTGCCCCTTTTTTTTTTAAATAATTGACTCTGTGGTGATAGGATCATTTTAATATGAAAAAACTTGATTTTCCCTTTTCTTGCTCCTATTAGCATCAATATTTGAAAATAAGTCAGCAAACAGTTGCCTCACATAGGGTTGCCAACTATCTCTAGTTATCCCTAATCTCTTATTATTCGTAAACATCTAATTCCACCATTTCCTCACATTTCTATTTCCAAATAACTAAAAACATCAGTCTTACGCCTATCTAACAAACAATTAAAGAAAAGGATTTGTCATGTAGAGGTGGTTGTTTATTTGTCATTTGTGACGGCGTACATCACATGTAGCTTTAAGGCATCCCCAAGCATGCTATTTAAAGGATTTGTACATTTTTAATGTTTTTCATTACAAGACAGCCTCTCCCCTTTTTTTTTTTTTTTTAACAAAAGCTTGCAAATTGGCATTGAAAGGGGCCAGAAAAAAAGTACACGATTCTGCTCCCATAGACTTTTTAATGGAGCTATGTTTTGGGGTTTGCAGAATTCCCACTGAGTTCGGTTAACGTCCAGCAAACCAAACTTTGCTTGGTACGCTCATTGCTATATGTAACTAGGTCTACTTGGCCTTTGTGTGTGTGTAAACCTCCAAGCTAAATCTGTTCTACTTTTAGGACAGAGCGTGGGAACACTTGATTCTTGGTTATGTTTTTATTGCTGTCTGGGTCTCGGATTACTGTTCACTTTCTGGTCATCAGGAAAGAAGGTTAAAGATAATTCCTCCAACTGGGAAACAGACAATAAAATTAGAGGGTTTTTTAAATAGAATACAATTAGAATTCTTTCTAGATTTTTATTATTTTTTTCTAGATTTTTATTGCTGTTTGTGTCCTGTAAGGGGAGATTAATCCTATAGTAGTCAGAGAAGCGGTGAGGAAAAATATTTGCAGCTGAGAGTTTGGGCTCTTCCTAACTTTATTTCATTATAGGCCAGTATACTACTAATACTAAATGAGCTTCTCAACCAGAGTTTAACAAACTCCTAAACGTTAAATGGAAACAAGTGGACATCCAATAAAATGTTCCTAACTAAATATACAGTTTATAAACCAGGAAGAGTACCTCTCTTTAGTCAGAGCACATTTCACTTACAGTAGGTAATTCAGAAGATCTGGTTTTTAAAAACTGTCATGCTGAAATAACAGATGTTCTTATGCTGTTATCGCAGATTAAACAGTATATAAATTTATGCACATAAAATGTATCATATTTGATAAGCTCAAGGTTTTCCAAAAGAATCTATCTGCTACTAACCATCTAGCACTGTGTTCATCAGACTGTCTACCAATATACTGGGGATTTGTATTCTTTTGAAAGATTCTTAGCATGGAGTTAGCAAAGGATCAAGAGCCGCATATCACTTTTATATCACAGTACTGAAAATCCTCTTGTGATGGGGCACAGGCTGCTCACTGATGTGAATACATGAATATATATATATAATGCAATATTTAGTACTTCTTGCAGAATTTTGTATTTGTTAAATCTGTATTGCTGCTTTCAGAATATCAAGCTGTGGAGTTTGGACATGGGAATGTATCTTCATATGCCATTTTCCACAATCTGGCTACACATATGGATGACATCACTTTATCAGCATTTGTGAGGGCAGAACATGATTCCGGCTTGTTATTTGCTTTGGGAAATTCCACAACCTATGACATCACAGTGTTTATTGAAGATGGCAAATTAACAGCAAAAGCTGGAAGCGGCATCATTTTAAAAGGAGAGTTCAATATCAATGACTTTCAATTTCACTTGGTTTCTTTAAAGTTGACAAAAGACAATTTTGAAGTCTACACTTCTTCAACATCAATATCCCAAATATCTATGACCATGAATAAACAACAGAACATAAGTACTCTTTATGTAGGAGGACTGGTAAACCATCTAGAAACCATTCTAAATGGAGGATACTTTAAAGGCTGTATTCAAGATCTTAGGATTGATGACCAACCTCTGCAGTTCTTCCATAGTTCTAAGTCGATTGGAGACCCATTTCTGAGCAATGTGACAAAGGGGTGTACAAACAATTGCCCTACAGCAGGAAAGACATGTGAGCAGAATTGGTGCCAGCTCACCCAGTGCCCTCTTGGATCTGTGTGCCAGCCTTTGCCCAGCGGATATGAGTGTAAGCAAGCAGTATTACTTGTATTTTTTTGTGGTCATGAAAATTCTATGCCTACCAGATATTTCCGCAACCCTTTCCATGCTCAGATATGTAATCTCCCTCTGTTCAAATGGACATCACATCCACGGTTTAGGATTAACAGAAGGATAGTGGTAGGGCTAGCAGTTGCTACCATTAGGCTCAGCTGGGCCATGTTGGAGATATTAGGGTTACCAGGGATGCAGTTGCTAGCATTAAGGTTTGTGGGGCTGGTCATGAGCAAATTGATAGTTCCTACTACTTCCTGATATTGTACTGCCAATCACATGCTTAAAGGGTCAGATCATTGCAGAGCAAACCGTTATCATACCCTAAATCCTAAATGCATAAAAGAATACCTTGACTGCTGACATTCAAAGCCAGAAGCCACAGTTATCTGTGTACCTTGATAACATGTGATAGAGAAATGGCATCCCCATGCTGATCTCCAAGCTGATTTAAACAACAACAAATAATGCAATTACATAATCATGAATAAATCATGAAAACATATGTTTTATTGCAACTACTATAAATCCCAGAATCTCTCCTGATATCAGTCTCCTGTACACCCATGCACAGCACAGCTCAGACTGGGAGAGGGCAGGCCAGCACCAGGGGCCAAGCAGTCTCTGCTACATAAACATAGGTGCTGCCAAGGAACATGCTGACATAAAGAAAAGCTTAGTCATGGTGAATTTATCAATCTACTGCTTTCACTGTCAAATCACAGGCTGGGCAGGAAAATAACTAAGCTAAATTGCTTTACTGCAGTACAGAAAAAGAGGTCACCAGCCTTGATATGTTGCCTGGCTGGGCTATATTAATCTCAGAATAGGCTGGGTAGAATTGTAAATTCCTTTGGCAGGTAAGGCGTCTCGCATATATGTATTTAACTGTGTATCTCTGCTTGAATAAATACTCAAGACCAAAGGATAAAGAAGCTGATATAATAAAGAAGAATTTTGATTTGGCCCCCCATTCACCCTGCATTTGACTGGATAACTGAAGTGAATACTAATTTGCTTTGCTGAGTGTAAAATGTACTTATTATACTAACCCTGTGATTTATATTGGACTAAGTCAGAGGTGTCAAACTCAAATACACAGTGGGCCAAAATTAAAAAAATGCTCAAGTTGAGGGCCGTGCTGGTTCACACAGTATAATACCGCGGCATATACAGTATATCACACAGTATAATACCGCGGCCTATACAGTATATCACACAGTATAATACTGCGGCCTATACAGTACATCACACAGTATAATACAGCGGCATATACAGTACATCACACGGTATAATACAGTGGCATATACAGTATATCACACAGTATAATACAGCGGCATATACAGTATATCGCACAGTATAATACCGCGGCCTATACAGTATATCGCACAGTATAATACCGCGGCTTGTTAAATCTGTATTGCTGCTTTCAGAATATCAAGCTGTGGAGTTTGGACATGGGAATGTATCTTCATATGCCATTTTCCACAATCTGGCTACACATATGGATGACATCACTTTATCAGCATTTGTGAGGGCAGAACATGATTCCGGCTTGTTATTTGCTTTGGGAAATTCCACAACCTATGACATCACAGTGTTTATTGAAGATGGCAAATTAACAGCAAAAGCTGGAAGCGGCATCATTTTAAAAGGAGAGTTCAATATCAATGACTTTCAATTTCACTTGGTTTCTTTAAAGTTGACAAAAGACAATTTTGAAGTCTACACTTCTTCAACATCAATATCCCAAATATCTATGACCATGAATAAACAACAGAACATAAGTACTCTTTATGTAGGAGGACTGGTAAACCATCTAGAAACCATTCTAAATGGAGGATACTTTAAAGGCTGTATTCAAGATCTTAGGATTGATGACCAACCTCTGCAGTTCTTCCATAGTTCTAAGTCGATTGGAGACCCATTTCTGAGCAATGTGACAAAGGGGTGTACAAACAATTGCCCTACAGCAGGAAAGACATGTGAGCAGAATTGGTGCCAGCTCACCCAGTGCCCTCTTGGATCTGTGTGCCAGCCTTTGCCCAGCGGATATGAGTGTAAGCAAGCAGTATTACTTGTATTTTTTTGTGGTCATGAAAATTCTATGCCTACCAGATATTTCCGCAACCCTTTCCATGCTCAGATATGTAATCTCCCTCTGTTCAAATGGACATCACATCCACGGTTTAGGATTAACAGAAGGATAGTGGTAGGGCTAGCAGTTGCTACCATTAGGCTCAGCTGGGCCATGTTGGAGATATTAGGGTTACCAGGGATGCAGTTGCTAGCATTAAGGTTTGTGGGGCTGGTCATGAGCAAATTGATAGTTCCTACTACTTCCTGATATTGTACTGCCAATCACATGCTTAAAGGGTCAGATCATTGCAGAGCAAACCGTTATCATACCCTAAATCCTAAATGCATAAAAGAATACCTTGACTGCTGACATTCAAAGCCAGAAGCCACAGTTATCTGTGTACCTTGATAACATGTGATAGAGAAATGGCATCCCCATGCTGATCTCCAAGCTGATTTAAACAACAACAAATAATGCAATTACATAATCATGAATAAATCATGAAAACATATGTTTTATTGCAACTACTATAAATCCCAGAATCTCTCCTGATATCAGTCTCCTGTACACCCATGCACAGCACAGCTCAGACTGGGAGAGGGCAGGCCAGCACCAGGGGCCAAGCAGTCTCTGCTACATAAACATAGGTGCTGCCAAGGAACATGCTGACATAAAGAAAAGCTTAGTCATGGTGAATTTATCAATCTACTGCTTTCACTGTCAAATCACAGGCTGGGCAGGAAAATAACTAAGCTAAATTGCTTTACTGCAGTACAGAAAAAGAGGTCACCAGCCTTGATATGTTGCCTGGCTGGGCTATATTAATCTCAGAATAGGCTGGGTAGAATTGTAAATTCCTTTGGCAGGTAAGGCGTCTCGCATATATGTATTTAACTGTGTATCTCTGCTTGAATAAATACTCAAGACCAAAGGATAAAGAAGCTGATATAATAAAGAAGAATTTTGATTTGGCCCCCCATTCACCCTGCATTTGACTGGATAACTGAAGTGAATACTAATTTGCTTTGCTGAGTGTAAAATGTACTTATTATACTAACCCTGTGATTTATATTGGACTAAGTCAGAGGTGTCAAACTCAAATACACAGTGGGCCAAAATTAAAAAAATGCTCAAGTTGAGGGCCGTGCTGGTTCACACAGTATAATACCGCGGCATATACAGTATATCACACAGTATAATACCGCGGCCTATACAGTATATCACACAGTATAATACTGCGGCCTATACAGTACATCACACAGTATAATACAGCGGCATATACAGTACATCACACGGTATAATACAGTGGCATATACAGTATATCACACAGTATAATACAGCGGCATATACAGTATATCGCACAGTATAATACTGCGGCCTATACAGTACATCACACAGTATAATACAGCGGCATATACAGTACATCACACTGTATAATACAGCGGCATATACAGTATATCACACAGTATAATACAGCGGCATATACAGTATATCGCACAGTATAATACCGCGGCCTATACAGTATATCGCACAGTATAATACCGCGGCCTATACAGTATATCACAAAGTATAATACAGCGGCATATACAGTATATCGCACAGTATAATACCGCGGCCTATACAGTATATCGCACAGTATAATACCGCGGCCTATACAGTATATCACAAAGTATAATACAGCTCCATATACAGTACATCTCACGGTATAATAGCAAAGCCTGTACTTTTAATTATTAAAAAGCATGATACATAATTACAAAAAACATTTTTTTTTTACTTTTTTATTTACTTTCCCTTTAGGAAATAGCCTAAATATTTAAATCATAAAAGCCAAAAACAGACATTAAATAGTACAGCGCATTTGCAACAGCAGAATTTACGAAAAAGTTTTTCCATCTGGTGCCCGCTTCTGTGGATTCTTCCCCTGCTTTCTCTCCTCATTACGCAGGGGAGATATCAGTGGGGGGTCTGACAGTGTCACAGCACAGTACCTGCAGACTGCAGCTCTCCTGGCTCCCTGTTGTCTGTGTTGGATCCTGATTCCCGCCAAGGAGCACCTCACGTCGTCTGGACTGGACCTCGGGACCCCTCTCAGTCACCTCACCTCATGGCCACACCTCCCTTGTCAGGCTGTGCTGCTGCCTGCTGGGTAATGCAGTCCTCTGGCCGTCGGCAGCTCTCCGGCTCCTCTGTCCCATGAGTCCCAGGGCCAGATCTAATGATATTTAATTATGATCAGTCCGGCCAGAGATAATTCCGTCGCGGGCCGCTTCTGGCCCGCGGGCCTTGAGTTTGACACCTATGGACTAAGTTAAAGTGGGCCTGTGCCCCCACTATAGACACGACAGTATTTAGATATTCTGAACAAGAAGTAAAAGTACTTTACAAAAAGTTCCCATTTAGAATATTATCTTCAAAGTTCACAGCAGAGGCATAAAAATGTTAGAATTTTTAGAAGAGAAAAATGTTGGTGGCCTGCCAGTCTTTTAATGTAAACACACAACAAGTGTTTATAAGCTGCTAGAAAGGTGCTGAAACCTGACTTTAGAGTCTTTGTTGTGATCTTTGAGAATGAATTACGTCGCATTACAAACAGCTAGAGAGGTCATTGAGAGATTGTTTAAAAGACCCCATTCGGAGGAAATAAATAAATGATTGATGTCTCCGAAGTATGCTGGAAATGGAAATCAAGGACGGAGACTTTGGTTTCCTGCTTGTTTGACCAATGCAGTCAGGACAATAATAATCTTGAATAAGCAGAAGTCAGTGACCTGACCGGCCTTTTTTTATCTTCATAGTTTATTAATCTGTTATGAGGTATGATCAATCCCTTTACTTTTATGTTTTCAAACAGGTGTTTCCAATGCATTTTTTAGTGGGGAAGGCAATGGAATCCTATTTAGGAGTAATGGGAAGATTACCAGGGACCTCACCAACCTGACCATTGGCTTCCGCACTCTGAAGTCTGACTCTGTGCTGCTGCATGCAAACAGAGAACCAGAGAGGATCACAATTAGTGTCCAGGACAAAAAGCTGCATTTCTACCTACAAAGTGGCAATGGCCTTAGCGCAGTAACGTTGATAAGTGTGGTATCAGTGAGTGACAGCCAGTGGCACAGTGTCTCCTTGTCAATGGTTGCTCCTGGATTACAGTCCTCCATATGGCAGATGGAAATAGATGGAAAGCCTGAGATGATCGGTTCACAAGCCACGGGAAATTTGAACTTCCTAAAAGAGGGCACAGAGATTTATGTGGGTATAAACAACAATGGCTCAAACAGGAATTTTACTGGATGTCTGGGCACTGTATTAATAGAAGGAATACACCTACCGTACTTTGCAGATTCAGATTACTTTGTAACTAAACCACAAAAGGAACAGTTTGTGAAAATCTCTCCTGCGAGTGTTGCCATTGGGTGCCTGCAGTCTGACCCCTGTGCCTCTCAACCCTGCATGAATGGAGGCAGCTGTAATGATGTCTTCACCCAACCAGTATGCACTTGTCCTGCATGGAAGACTGGAACTTTCTGTGAAGTCAACATAACTGAGTGTGCGTCCAACCCCTGTGTACATGGAAACTGCAGTGTGGTCAACAATGGCTATAAGTGTGAGTGTGAGGATGGTTACAGTGGAACTAACTGTGAAATCCATAGCTGCCATGGCCATCTGTGTAGAAGTGGTGCCACCTGCATTGCAGGAACAGCAGGATACTTTTGCCTCTGCCCAGCAAATTTTACAGGACTAAACTGCAGGTGAGAACTGGCTATGGGGACCTTTTGTTTAGAATCATGATATGACTTCCCTGTGGTTACACCTCCTAGGTCTTTCTTACATTTACAGTGTTCTGAAAATGCCATTTCATCTGCATTTAATAACACAACTGTACCTTCATTCTTCACAGTATGTTCTCACAATCTGAAACATCTGCTCTCAGTTTGGTAAGAATGTATGTATCATCTTTATAAGTCAGATGTGTGTATGTGTTTGACTTAGCTGCATTAGAATCTTCACTGCCATCACTTGCATTTGTAGCTGGCTTGGCTTGCTTGGAGTCCTGATAATTAGGTAGAGCATCAATTTGCATAAGGCTACCTTTATACCAATGAACCATATAAAACGTTTTTTAGTCGGTCACACTGTCTTAGTGACACATACCTTGTGGTATACCTTGATGTCATACCCTGTGGCTCCCTGACAAACCAGAACACACAATGAGGGGAGATCTCAGTGTTGACAGAGGCAGCAACAAAAACCTTGTAGAGATTGTACTCCATTTTTCCAATTTAAAAAAAAGGTTTACCTCACTTCTTGTCTAAATGACAAGGGACAGAATGTGAGGGGAAATCTCCCCAATGGCGTTTTCACCGACACACCCTCTATCCAAAGCAAAAAAAAAAATGTTTTGGCTGGAGTTTAGCTTTAACTTAAATAATATATTTTTGTGTTTTATTTTCCAAGTTAGTTATATTTAGCAGGAAAAAAAACCCTTTTAGCTATAACCGTTTAGATAAAATTGAATGTCAACAATACAGTAATAATATAAGTAGCATGATGACTCTGACCAAGTGGTCACTGTTTGCTTGAGAAAGGAACTTATAACTTGTGGCTAATAAATTGCCTTGAATGAATCTTCTTCAATCTGCTGTATACAATCTGTATACAATCATACAATCAAATCATATAATAATTTCATATGAGGTCAAAAGCTATTTTGGAGTGCACCATACTATTTTTATTGCAATCCCCCAAACAGAGTTCCAAAATCTATACTTGGGGGTTCTCAGATTCTGAAATCAAGTACAGTGTATTGGGAAACTCACTTTTACAGATGGTTTAAAATGTTCTGCTTTTTTTAATTATAAAAAGCAGATTACTATATTTGGACACAAGGATGTTTTAAAAACCAGTAATATAAATACAAATGTATGGATATAATAATGATGATGATACTAACAATAATAATTCCTATTATTATACATTATATTTATGTAAAACAGTCATATATTGTAAACCCAATTATCATCAATATAATAATTAACTGAAATTATCTTTTTTTTTTGCTGGTTGATTTGTGGTTTTCTATAGAATTATGGTTTTCATCAATTTATTAAGATTTATTTATTACAGGTATTTATATAGCACCAATAATTTTACGCATCCCTTTAAATACTGTACAGTCTCAGCAGTCCCTGTCCTCAAGGAGCTTGCAATCTAAGGTCCCTGTCTCACATGCCATTGCAATTGTTGATAATATTGTCGCAGGTCGGCTAGAACTATGAGGTGAGTGAAAAGCACTCACCTCATAGTTCTCCTTTAATACTACTCTGGGTGCAAACATATATTCAGCTCTTATGCGAAAACCCCTGGCATAGTGTTTCATGTTCTGCTTTAGGCCCCATTCACACTGAGCGATTTATCGCAGGTCGCTGTCGCGGGTCGTGCGTCGCTACAGCAGGACCCTTTTTGGAGCGGATTTTGCCGCGATTCTAGTTTGCTCAATGCAACTATTTGCGCGATTTGCAAATCGCTCAGTGTGAATGGGGCTTTAGTGTGTTTCACGTCTGCCACAGATCAGTCCCTGCTGCAGCGCTTTCGCCTTGTGAATTGCTACAAATATACAATGTTGCAGTCTAATCATTGGCGGTAGAGGAAATGCTCAAGCTGACTTCAATGATAAAAGGTCGAATTTTCCCAAAAATGGATGCTATTGCTGTATATTGTGACATGTGCGGAATCTATATATTCAGACTTGTAAAGTCCCATCCTCCGGCTTCTGTCCTCTGGAGGAAAAGGGATGTCATTCTCCTTCCGGCGAGATCTGCGGAATGTAGAGCTGCCCATATCTCAATGAGAAGACACTTCCAGAACTGTGCTGCAGTGTCTTCTCTGGAGTACTCTCAAATCCCGGGATTTTGTTGGCAGAAGGATGACTTCACCTTCTACACTATGGAAGCCAGAAGAAAGGTGAATATATTATCTAATTTTTTCCCCCCTACAGGTGCCTTTGTTAGCTTTAATCAGAGTTGGAGCACATTTAAAAATAATTATTCTATTTCAATTGTTTTACTTTTTTTTAACTCTATCTACTTTTATAAAAAAAACTTTTCTTTTAAAAAAGCTTAACTATTTCATTAATGAATGTCTCAATAGTGAGGCATTAATTAATGACTGGAACTGCTGAGAATCAGCAGTTACCAGCATTACAGAGGCTAATATAACTCGGCATGTACAGTGTACGTGGCCAGTCATATAGCCACTTTGTGACGGGACGTACACTGTACGTCTCCCGTCACGAAGGGGTTAATCGTTAAAGTTTTTGATCGATTTCAATTTCTTTTGATCGCTAATGAAAACACTCACCTCTCCGCCGGCTTCCGGGAGTCCCGTCGGCGATCTGGTGACTTCACGGACATCGAGGTCACCGGACTCCTCCCCCCTTCCCCAAGTGGCTCCGTCGGCTAACGAAGGGAAGGGGGAGGAGTCTGGTGACATCGATGTCCGTGACGGCTAACGAAGAGAAGGTGGGAGGAGTCCGGTGACGTCAATGTATCAGGGGTGTAAATAGACCCCTGACAATTCCCTTTTGAAATAGAAAAAGAAATTGAGGACACAAAGTCCTTGATCTCTTTTTCTACACCCCCTGGTCCGAATGAATGGAAAGCTCTCCTATTGATTCAGGAAATATTTACAATCATCCAGTTATGAATGGGTAGAAGCCTCTATAGTGAGTGTTTCTCCCCATTGAGAAACAGATGAATTAACAGAAAGAGATGTAAAGCTCTTCCTGTTCATTCATAACTGGGGACACATAGTACCATGTGTCCCCAGTTGTTTACAAACATTGGCGTGATCAGCTGAGTGTGGAGTGTTCAAATCCACTTTTCAAATGATAATGAACAAACCCCTCACCTCTCACAACCCCTCCAAACATTACAAACAAGGACAAGCAAGTAAAAATTTCAACTCATAAGAAGCCAAGAAACTTTTATTTTATTTTTATTTGAGGTATCATCTTTAAAACATTTTATATAATTTGGGAGTACAACAAGGAATAGATGCCTCTTTTTAATTATTTGATAAACATTGGGGATCTAAGAGTTTTAGAGAACATAAAATATATTTTTGGAACATAAAATATATTTTTGGAGACTGAGTTCAGATTTAGTAGAATCATTTTGTTTTATTTTTCACTGTGCTCTAGTAATAACAAGATGACTGTTTGTGACCTTTTACCTTGCAATACTTGAAATTAGCCACAATGAATTCTATGAAAATTGCATGTAGTGGGATTCCTTGTTACTAATTTATGATTGTCAAAATAATTCTCTTGGAAATTAATAAGAATGTATAGAAAGGAAGAAAGGACAACCCACTTCAGATGGTTCTTGGTAAACACGGGTAGGATACATTCTCATTTAATGTTGAAAAACACACATACTGTATATCACATACATGCCAGGAACCATTTAAGGCCAAGTCTAAATATATCCTTAACCCCTTCATGACTGAGGCCTTTTTTTCATTTTTTGTACCCATGTTATATTCCACATTTTAGGCCTGAAAATTACTTAAAACCCCCCAACATTATATATTTTCTGAATGCCAAGACCCTATAGAATAAAATGGTGGTAGTTGCAAATTTTTATGTTGCGCAATATTAGCTGGGGGGGGCGGCCCCTTCTTCGGGACGCAGAAGCGATCTGGCGACAGGTAAGTCGCCAGGATCGCTTCTGTTGTAAAGCCGACAGTCGGCTCTACAAGTTTAAACAGAGTCCCGGCTGCAAAAGTCGCCGGGAGTCCGTTTAAACAGCCCCGATGCTGGCGACGTACACTGTACGTCAGTCACGAAGGGGTTAAAAATGCTATAAGTCCAATCATGTGCAGCAAATTTATTTAGCATACAAACAGCCAGGATGACCTACTAAGCTAAACACGCTCAAGCCCCGTTACTTTACATGTAGATATGATGGCTGAAACTTGCTCAACAATCCATCCATAGATTAATAATAAAATGTAACTTCCTCTGGTTTCATGGATGGGGAAGAAATTACACAGGTAATGGAAAATATCCCAAATCCCAGACAATTTTCCCAGTGCATGCTAGCTGCTTCAGGAGGCATTGATGGTGACATTACAAGCTGGTACAATAGTGCAGAGTGAGTTCTTGCTTATTTCAGGGGGATCAGGTGAAGCTGCAGTGGCAGAAGGTTCTCTCTTCTACCACCCACTTACAGGTGAAACTCGAATAATTAGAATATCGTGCAAAAGTAATTGCAGTAAGTGCTGCAAAAGGGGCCCAAACCAAGTACTGAGTACATATGCATGCTTGTACTTTTCAGAGGTCCGATATTGTTCTATGTACAATCCTTGTTTTATTGATTGCATGTAATAATCTACTTTTTTGAGGTTGTGGATTTGGGGTTCTTGGGGTTTTCATGAGCTGTGAGCCATAATCATCACAATTATGACAAATCACGGCTTGAACTATCTTGCTTTGCATGTAATGAGTCTATCTCATATATTAGTTTCACCTTTTAAGTTGCATTAGTGAAATAAATGAACTTTGCACGATATTCTAATTATTCGAGTTTCACCTGTACATTGCTGGTCTAGCTGATGGACATACTTGTAAATAGGCATTCTCTCTAGGGTGTTCTCTGGGGTTTTTTTCAACATAATTTCTGATAGTAATTGTACTTATCTAGATTTATGAAAGTACATGTAACATTAATTATGTTTTGACTGGGAAGACTCATTCTGGAGAATGTTACTTTTTAGGCAAAGGTAGTGTACCTACACAAATTCAGATCTCCAACATATCTGTTACCAACGGCTGCTTTTTTTTACTGACATTAACATTAGATTGCAAAAACGGGGTAAAAAGGAGTAACGCTAAAAAGAAAAAATATATATAAATAAATATAATTATGGGCAGAGCTCCAGGGTTTCAGAAAAATGTATTCAAACAGCGCAAACCACGTAGCATAGAAATCGCATAGTAGGAGCCCTCCAATAATTAGATATTCAAGTATAATATAAAGTGCATCCAAACATATTTATTTAAACATTGCAACACATAAAGATAAATCACCTCATTACATTTAAAACTTGTTTAAAAATCGCGTAGCTTCCCTGAAGTGACTCAATGTGGGACAGAAATAAACAGGGTTGAAATACCCGCAGGGCAGAGCAGCAGTCATTTATATGAACGGATACACCGTTATGAGGTGGTGGATCCTAATGTATCAGCATATGATGATAGGATTACTCACTTGTTCCTCACTTGTGGCCACAAGGGGAAGAGTCCGTACTTCTATGATAGATATTCCAGTGGTATTCTTAGTTAAGGTTTTTTATTCAAAAAACATTTGTAATCCTGCTGATCGCGTAATGTTTCCACCACTTGCACCAACTTCCATTGAGTTTGATCCCGACCTGTTTCACTTCACATCTACTGTGGACAGGTGGCCCGACAATTCCCCTGCAAGTGCGGCCGCACCTTGGAACGGGGGTGAACGATGTTCCACGGGCAAGGTATCCAGTGATGTGCTTGATCAGGGATTAGAAATTGGTGATCTCCGCTGTCGCTGTGTTTCTTGAGCGGGCCATTATGACATTGATGACATTAACATTACCTCATAGGCAGACAGGTTGGAAAAATCTGTGATGGTTTTTGAGGAGTTGTAGTGCACGTAGTTTACCGAAACTATTTGTTTATTCAATCTCCTGTGTTATACATGAAGAAAGGATCAAATTAAGATATGTTGAAAACCATTGCACATGTGATTACAATTGCAATCTTAATATGGATCAATATGGTAAAAATCGGTAAACATATTTGTAGTAAATCGAGAAAAAATGCTATCTGGTTGCAGGGGTGTGGAAATTTAAAAAAAACAACTACTTGTCCAAGGACTAACGCGGGGGCCCGATCTACTTGTCCCTCATGACAATCTATTTGTCCTGATACAAAAAAATAAATTTTACCCAAAACCGTATTTAGCAGAGCCAAGAAGAGCTTCTCATTGGTCAGTGGCGTCAGGTGACCGCGATGACCAACGGGTGCTTGCAATTTGCGAGCAAAATTTAGAATACATGGCACAGTTACAGATAGTACACCCATATTGGCGGATGGGAAGGACCATTCACTGAAAGGTAAGTATAGCAGGAGGGGGAGGGGGCCAGATTTGAGCAGGTAATTCCATTTTCCAATTTACTTGGAAAAATGAATTTACACTTAGGGCTGGTGCAGACTTGGGCGATCGTGTGCGGTTGCATGCAGCAGTTGCCTCGCGGCCCCATTAATTTCAGTGGAGTTACATCCGTGTGGCAATCACTGAAAAAAGGTACATGTACCTTTTTTCGCAACACGCACCATGCAGTGTTTTCAACAGTGATTATGACTGATTGCACGGGCAGTATTGTGGCGGGAAACTGCACAATCTGCCAGGCGTGACTGGGGTGCCATTAGACAATAATGGCACCGCCAGCGCAATCTGCAGTGGTGTGTGATTCTGTGATTGCTAGGCCATCCACACGATTTTGTGCACGATTGCCGTGCGGTAACGGATCGCCCACTCACACACAATACCCCATGCATGCAGATGGTGGGTGCAGCGGGGTTTTAATTTAATTTTACTTTTTTTTTACTTTGTAATATTGGTTATTTTTAATTCTCATTTTTTTTTTTTTACTTTATCGCCTTTTTATTTTTTCCATTTTTCATTGTCATTTATTTATTTTTTTCACTTGACTTTATTGCTATTACACAAGGGATAACAAGCCCCTGTTTGAAAGCATTTGGTCATGACAGGTTCTCTTTATTGACCCTGTCAACTCCAACACGGGAGTTCTAGCACAGCACTGTGCTCGTTCTTCTGTGACGGGAAGGCTGCATTCCTGTATCACTGTACACATGGAGCAGAGAACCGTTCTCTGCTCCGTGCTGTAACCTAATCTAATTTGCCTGGCCCCGGGTCCCCCACAAGAGGGGGGGACCCCAAAGACCATGGCAGAAAAGAAGTCAGAGGCAGCCGGGTGAGGTACATGGCCGGCCAGCCGCCGGGGAGGGGGAGCGAGGGGAGTGAGATTCAGGCTCGTTACAAGTGATTTTGGACAGCTGTGCAGCCGTCCAACATCACTTGTACGAAACGGCTCCCACACTACATTTAGCCGTGCTGCTTGCCCGCAGCCGGGCTAAACGTAGAAAAAAACTACTTGCCCAATGCCCGAAACTCCCTGTCCCGGGCGATAGGAATTCCACACCCCTGCTGGTTATAATAAAATATTCTGATCAAATGTTTTAAAAATATATATATTTTACATCGATGCGTGTTTGTGTGTGTGAGTGGCCAGCCAATTTGACGCACTAAACATTATCATTTTGCACTCCTGTCAACTCACCCAGGTCCATTGACCAGATCTTCTTTAGGAAAACAATCGGACTGTATAACATTGATGTTATTGGCCTCCGCTCCCTTCCCCGCTTCCTCCCTTATATACCATTTACCCCCGAGTGCACCCAAACATTTAACGTAGGACCCCACAAATAGAGACATCAAACATCTGCCTAGACATCAGAACTACTTTTGAGCAAAGACCACATTGATCTGCAAAATGTATTTATTGCTTCTTGGTTTCAGCAGCTAGTTGACAAAACATTTACAATTTCTGTACTTCAAAGTCTCTTTTTTAATTTTTTTTATTGCAGATTTAACAGAATGCCGTCAACATTTTGTGGAGACAAGAATAAAAATATCACCTGCTATAATTATAGTAACTGCACTGAGGTGAATGGGGTGCTGGGATGTTCCTGTCTACCAGGATTTGTTGGAAAAAGGTTAGTTGTGTCTTCTTAACATGACAGAGTTTAGGTGTTATGATTTTTACTCTCGTGTCAGAGTCTATGCCCCAAACCTCAGAGTCAGGTGCCACATCATCTAACTTGAGTGCTACTTTGCAGTAGTCCCATTTTCACTATGGGGCTGGTTCAGATCTACGCAGTACAGTTTAGTGTAAAGGGGAAAGGGAAACCATATGGGCCTATTCATACCTATCCATTTGCATACTTCCCACGCCGCATTTACATGGAACAGTGTAAATGCAGCCTGAAACTCCCAGCAATGTCAAATGAAGAGAATTCTCCTAAAGAGAGTGAAAACTGCCAGTGTTTACATTGGGATAGGTAAATATAATGGGAGGGATGTATCAAAACTGGAGCAATTGGCAACCAATCGGCTTCTCTCTTCAGTTTGTTCAGTTAAGATTTGAAAATGAAAAGGTGGATGCTGATTGGTTGCCATTGGCAACTGCTCCAGATTCTGCCTGTTCCAGTTTTGATAAATTCCCTTCAATTTCTCTTCAGGGGAACCTTTTTTCTACATTTTAATTGAACCACTTCAGTACCGGCAGGTTCCACCCCCTTCATTAAAAGGCCATTTTTCAGTTTTCAGAGCCCAGCAAGTTTGCCTGAGAATCCTAATAATTCAATTTCATATCATTTTAGGGGAACAAATTGAGCTTTCTTTTAGTAGTATTTATTAACTGCCTTTTTAAAATTGTTTAACAATATGAAGTAAAAAAAAAAAACCAACATTTTTTTTTAAAAAAAGTCTGTTTCTCTTACTTTCGTTTATAAATCATAGGAAATAAATGCCAGGACAGTAGGAAAATCCCCAATTTAAATGGGCTATGGCTGCAAGCAATGTTCACAATCAATAACAGATTTACCCAAAACAGAACCCTTTCTCACTGTTTGTTATGTGAATTTACAGATGTGAGATTGACTTTGATGAGTGCGAATCGAATCCCTGTCTTAATGGAGGACTCTGCCAGAACCTACCCAACGAATTCCACTGCATCTGTGACCTGAATTTTGCTGGAACGTTGTGCGAGATCGATGTAAGCGACCTGTCATTCTACGTGTCCATGCTGCTGTGGCAGAACCTTTTCCAAATGCTTTCATACCTGATACTCCGCATGGATGATGAGCCAGCAGTAGAGTGGGGGGATCAGGAGTATGATGATTAGTGAACCCTTCCTTGGCAGATCAGCCAATGCTTCTAATACCCATTCATACAGCCACACAGGTAATGGGGCTGGTGTATAACTGGTGTAGACATGTGTCTATGCTATACAAAGCAGCCATCTATTTTTCTAGTACACACAGGAAAATAGCATCCATTGAGTTCATTTGATTTCTCTGACTGCAGGTTGGTCGCTATGAGTATCGCAGGCAGTTATATTTATTTTGTTTAACTAAATAAATCTTATTATATCAATGGGAATATTTCTATGGGAACACTGTAAAATAAGTTTCACAGTAAGTAGTACAGTGGGTTTGTGAGCTACTGCTTCCATACACTGGCCTGTATTGTCTGCTTAGTTGTGGGCAGCAACCAATGTGCCTAGAACCAGCAGATTGCTATACAGACCTCCTAAATTATTTATTATTATTATTATTTTTAGTTTAATGCAATATCTATGCCATTAAACCTATGCTGAGAAAAACCTGGAGGCTGGCACTGCTGACATCCTTATAAAAATGCTAGCTTCCTGGCTTCAATGCTTATTCTCTGACTTCAACATATTTCGAGCCACCGACCTGGTACAAGAATGCCGCAAATTAAGTTAGACTGAAGTCAGAACTGCTGATCTGTATGCTTGTCCCATTTCAGAGACTCAGAAAGAGCTGAACCCATTGGATCAGCATGGCAGCTACTTAACCAGCATTTGGTAGGAAAAGACAGCAATGGCTGCCCCCAGGTTTCTCTCTGCACAGGTTTCTTTTACGTATAATACCAATCAACTATTAAGGAGAACAAATCAAAAACAAATTATGCAATTATTTATTCATAAAATGTGACAAATTACAGCTGTATTTTGCTACTTTATGACACAATTGAGTTCTTGACTTATAATATCAAAGTTAAAATAGGGGGGGAGGGTAAAAGGTACAGATGTGCTCTATAATAGTGCATGGAAGTGTATACAAAAATAAATATACATAAGTATAAAAATGTATATGGCCACAAAATACCCAGTTTGACTATGCCTATACTATTCCCTATGTCCAGATTAAAATGGTGAACCAAACTTAGTTATACAAGACATGAAATTATCTTCTATTCTACAGATAGTCTTAAAAAAAAACAATAAAGAAAAAAATATCAAAAACTACAGATAAATATTAACATAAACATTGATTTGTTTAATAAAGTTCTACCAATTCAGCTTTTGTTAAAAGTTGCAACTGTTTTTGATATTTCCACTGTATTTTCTCCAAAGAATAAATCTTGCATCTTTAATTAAATTTGTCACTAAATTTTGGGGTTTAATAAGGAGTTGCGCTAATATTGCGCAACATAAAAATTTTCAACTACCACCATTTTATTCTATAGGGTCTTGGCATTCAGAAAATATATAATGTTGGGGGGTTTTACGTCATTTTCAGGCCTAAAATGTGGAATATAACATGGGTGCAAAAATTTAAAAAAGGGCCTCAGTCATGAAGGGGTTAATAGATGGACTATCTGGAGACTTGCAGTATCTTAATATAACAACTTTTGCCTCATTAAGCATAATAAACAAAATAGGTTTATAAAAACAATAATTCTAATTATCAATGCACAAAATCATTGTTTCCAAAGACTGTACATTAACTATCAATTTCATTAATCGTCTTTGCAATTTTTCAAACAACATATTTAAGCTGCTTTGGGTAAATGTTGTTGTTTACATTTTGTGTCTGTATCACCTGTACCTAGGTGCTTAAAATCAGCGCAGGAGGTCTCATACAACATTCCCCGAATATTTGCTCTATAAGGGCCTTTGTACATAAGGGGGATTGGTGCATCTCTACCGATGCAGCTTTCCGTTCTGTGCCATAGTAGGAGAAATTCACTGATAGAGACACATTTCTGTTTGTCTATAGCATGTATTTACCTGAATGCTAAATGCAAGCTATAATACACACATAGGGGTCTATTTATAAAAAGTTTCCATAGCCTATTTGTTCTGTGTGAGTAAACCAAGTGTTATAAGAATGGGGCAAAAACAAGTGTACAAATGTGTAATTTTTCTTCTTGTCGAACGTTCTTCAATAGGTTCATAAAGTAAATGGGGAAAACACCACATTAAAGCCACTAGATGGTAGTAAGGGTCATAGGAAAGAAATCGACACAATTTTACAATTCAAGAGACCACGGGAGGGAATGAGCACATAAATGTACGCATTGATACTACAGGGATAGCAATGGTTACATTTATTGCCTCCAGTGGTCTTTTGAATTGTAATTACAGTAAGAACCTAAGACCCTATCATCTTCATCTTGCAGACCATGCCGATAAACACAGTTCACAGCATTCTTCTTCATGACCAGAAGTAACTATTCAAACATATTCTTAAAGTAAAGTCGACAGGAGGAATAACAATGCACAGTGGGGGGCATACTATCTAACACCACAGTGTGAAGATATAGCAAAACCTTTTTTATTTTGTTTTTGGCAAAGTGTGGAAGGGTTAGAACTGTTGTCTATGTGCCCGCTTGGGAGATTTTAAATGTACTGTTCGTTGTTGTGTTTTATGTATCTCTGTGTTCATTAAAATGTATACATTTTCATCTTGAATGTTTGCTTATTCTTTCTAATATTATTATCATCATCGTTTTCTTTGTATTCACCTTTACCACTGTCCTCATCACTTTAACCACTGTCTTCATCATCATCCGTGTCATCATCTTTACTATCAGCAATACTGTTAAATGAAGCATATCATAGGTGGCTTTCTCAAGTAGGTATACAGCAGGGGCGGACTGGGTCGGGGGCAGGGTGGCAATTGCCCCCCCGGGCCTCTCTGATGACTGTAAAAACGGCCGCCGCAGCGGTAATCACTCGTTTTTACCTCTCCCCTTTCGGGCTGCGGCTGAGAAGGGAGAAATAAAATAAGTGTTTCCCGCTGCAGCGGTGCCAGCGGGGGCCGTTTGTAAAGGAGAAAAATAATCATTTGATGCCCGTGCAGCGATCGGGCTCCTCGGCAGCCACGGATGGAAGCTCCACCCCCTTTCAGCTGCTATAGGCTAGGAGGGAGGCTGCACCCGATTGGCTGGCAGGATATGCTGAGCGGGACCTAAAGCCAGGAGACAGCATGAGGCGACTGAAGGCATTGCCTCAGAAGATGCAGGCAACTTCACAGCCCCCCCCCCCCCCCACCACCAGGAGAGGAAGAGAAGAGGACACAGCACCTGAAGAAGGAAGGAAAAGTACCACTGTAAGTACCTGTTCTTTCTGCGTGACCTCTGCACTGCGTACATGCTGACCTCTACATTACTCTGCCGGCCCCTGCACTGCGTACATTCTGACCTCTACATTACACCGCCGGCCTCTGCACTGCTTACATGCTGACCTCCGACCTCTACATTACACCACCGCCCTCTGCACTGCGTACATACTTACCTCTACATTACACCGCCGGCCTCTGCACTGCTTACATGCTGACCTCCGACCTCTACATTACACCGCCGGTCTCTGCACTGCGTGCATGCTGACCTCACACATTACACCGCTGGCCTCTGCACTGCATACATGCTGACCTCTACATTATACCGCTAATCTCTGCACTGCGTACATACTGATCTCTGACCTCAACATTACACTGCTGGCCTCTGCATGTATGCTGACCTCTACATTACACCGCTGGCCTCTGCACTGTGCGTCCTACCGCTTACCTCTGCACTGTGCTTTATTGCTGACCTCTGCACTGTGCATCACACCCCTGACTTCTGCACTCTGCATTACACTCTGAGTCAGTGGCAGAACTACCAGGGTTGCAGCGCTCGTGTAGCACACTGACGAAGCATCCCTCCACTACCAGTGTTCTATAATTTTCCTCAACCCATACATTTCTCTGCCGCGTCACTTCCAGGTGCGCATGTGCATGAAGAAAGAGGGTCATGAACACAGCTGATTCAGATGACGCAGCCCCACCATAAGTGACGGGTTCGAAAAAATTTATAGGGTCGAGAAAAATTGTAGAACACTGACTTTGACACTGTCCGGCCCCTCCCACTAACCGCTCACAGCCCAGAAGCATGGACAGCCAGCGGCGGTCTACAGTGGGTGAGAGTGCCTAAGTAGTGGACATGGAGCGGAGTAAGGCCAGAACCATGTAGGGAGCCCAGTGGGAGGAGAGCACCATCACCCAGCCAGTCACCCCTTTTATGGACTTACAAGGAGTCCTCACATCATCATACCGTTCACACTACCGTTACATGGATTGCCAAAGTGGCAGATGGGCGGGGGGAAGCGGGGGCAGAGGCAGAGCGGGACGGGGGCCAAGTTGCTGCACCATGGGCCTCTGGGTTGTACTTGCCCCCTGGGCTAAAAGTTGCCAGTCAGCCCCTGGTATACAGTATGTAGTAAGGCAGTGCAGCACAGAACAGTGACGAAATGCAGAATGCAACAACCCATTAGAAACCAGTCAGATGTTTCTTTGACCAGTAATAGATGATTTCACAAAGAATTTGTCAAATGTACAAGAGTATTGATTTCATCATACATGCCTGAATATAACAAGCTATCTACTACTATCAGTTTCTCCCTTCTTCAGGGCTTCAAGTACTGGCTTGAGTAAAGTGATGGCTATTGGAGGGTGAGTCAACACAGGAGTAAAATGGCGGGTTCGTTCCTCTTCACCAAAAGTATTTTTCAATAGCTGTTTGTGTAAGGAGTGATCACTCAAGTTAGCCCTTGAAGCCCTGATATAAGGAGGAATGTTATAGGCTTGACCCTTGTTGTCTGGTTATCTTTGGAATTCTATGATGAAATAAATGCTCTTAGACTCATAAACCTTTGGCGTGGTGCAGTGGCGTCACAAGGGAGGTGCGGCCCGCACCCGGGTGCCAAAGCGGCAGAGGTGACCAAAATGACTGTCAGTCACCCCCTATGAAAAGTCAGGCACTCGGTCACGGACCGAGAGTCCGAAAGTGTCAGGAGAGAGGAGGGGACCCGGCGGCATACCTTATCCCGCCGGGTGAACGTCCCCTCCTCTCTCTGCCGGCATCCATCACCAAGAGGGGCGCCAGCAGGCGTCAATAAGACCACCCCGCATATGCGATGACGTCACAGCGGGGTGTCACCCGGTCTCCGCCCCCAGGTGACACCCAGCCTCAGGAAACCCCTGGCGTGGTGCTTTTCTTGGCGCATTGTGCAGAGGATTGTGTTGTGCAAGAAATTACAAACACAGTGGCATAGTGGTTAGCGCTTGTGCTGGTAGGTTAATTGGCTGCTGTCTTAATTGGCCCTGTATGTATGCATGGGAGATAGGGGGCTTAGACTGTATGCTCCTTGAGGGCAGGGACTGATGTAAATGTGCAACTATGTAAAGCGCTGCGCAAATTATTGGCACTATATATATACCTGTAATAAATAAATACTGAATTTTTGGCTGTATCAGCAGGGGGTTTTTTTTGCACTTATTGAACAGATATAACAAAACTCTTTCAATGGTAAAGTTAAGAGACCAGAAGGTAGCAAATAAGAGAAGTTCATTGTTTGTTTGTAAAACCTTTTTAAATCATAAGAGCAGATAGGGAGTTGCCCAAGAAGGTCCTCTGGTTAAATGCGGGGTGCCGCATGGAGCTTTTTAAAACACAGACTGACTTGCATATGCATGAAATATCCATTATATTAATCAGGTCCTGAAAGTCGCAGAATTTCATTACCAGTCAGTATCTTTACAAGTCTGGAAAAATAAATTCCTGATATGTCACAATATAGAGCAATAGTATATTGTTTTTTTATCTTTAAAGCATTAAAATATATATATGTAGCTAAAAACTTTTTTTTTTGGGTAGGAAAGTAACAGAAGCAGTGTCAGATTTTATTGCGGTTTGTGTCCTCACTAGCTGGTTTCACCCTCTGTATTTTAAATATGTGTATTTTATATAGTCACATTCTGCTTTTATGTACTCATATTCTCACATAGTAAAATATAAAAACTGCTAGTGTTGGAATACAAGATAACAGCTGCAGTTGTGGATGCACTGTCTGAATACTGTAGGGGGTCTATTAACAATAAAGTACAAGATGCAAATAGTATATAAATTAAAAGGAATAGCAATAGGAGTGAAGATAAACAAAATTGATGAAATAATGCTATTGAAAACAGTCCAACCACACTTTTTATAATGCAGTTTAGAAAATAATCACCTGTTTTTTTTACTCTTCTGATTGATTGATTGATTGATTGATTGAGCCTAAAATCATTTAAAGAAATGAATGTCTTATATTCTGTTTCACATTTAAAAATTGACAAAAAGTAAAGAAAGAAGAAAGGTAACATTTAAAGTAAAACTGTGCTGTGGTCATATAGTTAAAACTATGGTTAAAGTTAAATAGTAGGCATTATAAGGTCCCACATCTTACCTTTACCTTAATGGACTACCTACCCAGATTGCTTCCAGAGCCCTCTAAAACATAGATTTCTGGCCATGGGAGAATAGACAGACCCCCTCCTATAAAGCAGTGCTTGGAGCATGAGTAGGAGTGCTTCTAATTATGCAAATGCCAACCTTCAAAAAGCTGATCTTCGCATAGAAACAATGAAGTGCTCCATTCACACCTGAGCATGAGCTTACCTATGCGATTTAGAGGCTTTTTTGAATGCAGTTTTCATCCTCTTGCAAGTGACACAAAACTCAGGTGTAAACAAGCTCATTGAGAATAATGGGACTCTTCATCTTGAGCGTTGTAGTGCTTTGCAGCAACGATTATGCTTTCTCAGATGACAGGGTGAAGTTTTGCTTCAACAAAGAGAGTAGTTTAGGTGGGCGGAGGCTTAACAGTTGGATTTTGATAGTTAAGACCAGGCTAAGGAGAAGTAAGGAACATTGCTTTTGAGCTCCATGTGTTAGGGGAACTATGCCACTCTGTAGGCCAGACTCTAAGCATCCTCTGCCCTGGGATGGATGCAAGATACAGCAGAGGACGACTGAGAAAAAAAAGTGTGTGTGTATAGGTGCCTTAGGCAGCTGAGTTCTTTATGTAGGCCTAGGGGGTACTAAGTAAAGAATCAGTGTTATTTAGCATTGAGAGTATGATATCCCACCTCAAGTAGGCCTTCTGTATGGCAGATGATCTGATTCTTGTGAAGGTGCTGAAAGGATATTGTAGGAGCAGTAAGCTCCTTGACCCCCAATAAATGACAGAAATATGTGAGATTAAGTGTACTGGTGAGGTAACGGTGTTAGTGTTGACACCTAACTGGAGAATGCACATCTGGAGGAACACAAGTACACCAACAGAATTGAACCTCAGTGGTGGTCAACTTGCTTGATTTTGGGTTCCTCAAATGCAGCCCCTTACATCAACAAAGGGCCACAAATCATATTCATTGAAGGTAATCCTACAGAAAGTTGCCAGAGATGACAGTCATGCAGCAGTAGATGGCCAGAGACTATGGGCATACTACAAATGATAAGAGACTGCAGTTATGTTGTAGGAGTAGTTGGAGACTGTGGACTTGCTCCAACCAGACCAGTAAGATTACATTAGACTGCTAAAGATCACTGCTATTACAGCCTCAGTACAAATCAATGTTCCCACATCTGTACTCCCTACAGCCCCCTTAAAAAATACCTGTGCACATTTAAAATGTATCTCAGCAAGATCTATTCTAAAAGATCAGAGGACAAAAATGAAAAGTGAAAAGGGATATACAGCTCAGAAAAACCCATGAAAGTATGAAATAATTAAACCAGACCATTTAACAACTATCATTCTAAAGAATGGCTTCACTGTCTTGAGTAAGAAGGGGTCCAAGGGCTGCACAACAGGTCCCAAAAGGGATGTTCCAACCATGACTAGGGGAAGCATCCTGGCCAAGGAAACACTGGTGTAAGTGACCCTAGAAGAGTAAGAGGAGGGAGCACCGCAGTGGGGAAGCTAGACATTTTGTCACCTGGGGCAAAAGGCCAGAGTTGCTTCCCCCCCCCAAGGGAGAAGTTCTTCATCCACACAACCAGTGGCGCCCCTTCTAAAGCTGCACCCGGGACACATACCCCCCACCCTAGCTTCGGCCCTGGAGCACAGTGAGTCCCAGAAGTAAGGTAAAAGTGTCTCTTCTAAATGCTACATTTGTCGATAAATAAGGTGAAGTAATGAAGTCATTGCCCTGCCTGGTGTGACACCAATGGGGACCTCCTATCCCTGTCATATATATCAATGTTACACACACACACACTATGTGAATGTAATCTGCTTGATGGCAATTATTTAAATTGAGGGTTATTATTAGAATAATTATTATTAATGATAATTTTTACAAGCCTTGTATACAATGTGTAAATATACAGACATATGGGAACAGCCAGATGTTGTCAATTCATATGTAGGCTCTACATCCTGGTTAGTATTGTGGTACAATGCCTATGCTTCACTTGAGCGGTCTCTCAGTGATAGTCTATAGGGTTGATTCACCAAAGGGAGTAGGAAATGTTTATAACCTTGAATAATGTGAAGCTGAGCCATCGCCCAGCCATGCGCAAGGCAGAATTCCAGAGCATGTGATTGGGTAAACAAAGTGAACAACATTTACTTTATTCACTAAAGCAAAGGACTATGCTTTACTCTTTTAGTAAATGAACCAATATGAGTGGATCCCAGCCTGGCTGAAAACTCTTTACAGGTACCCATAGAAGACAGTCTCCCAATATGACCATTCTGCTCAGGTGTTTGCTCTGAGCCGGTATGCCACCCCATTGTTTGAGAGAACAGTTGACCAGGCAGTTAAGACAACCTACATGGATCACTATTGTCTCCTGCAGCAAGCTGGCACCAGTTTTACTTTATAGCTGCCAAGTGGCCTGGTTCCTGTTGCTGCCATGGAAACCAACCCTATGGAGTTAATTTTGCTCCGATTGACTAATGATAAGGGACTAGTTTTATTTCACCAACACTAAGGATTGCACTTATTTTAATACAGTGACATGAAGGTATTTAAGTATTTAAAAAAACTTACAGGCTGCAGTGATCAATGAGGGATGGATTTAAGCAAGAAAAAAACATATGCTGTACATCTCTGTAATGCACACGTCTACATCTTGTTGTCGGCTGACAATGTAAATACTGGAAGGTCCACAGCCCAACCACAGTTACACATTAAATAGAACCAATTGTGACTAGACTTGAGCAGTAATCTAAATGTTCATAATCTAGAATAAAAGGTGATCTTACTTTTAACTGTTTGTGTTTCTCCTCCAGTTGTCAGATTTCCTGCCTCCGGGAGTTTTTACTGTTGTGGCCTCTGTGGTTCTGGCACTCTTTTTTGCTGTGTGTGCTGGCCTGTGCATATTCATTGTTGTAGCTAGCATGAGGTCAAACCAAGGAACTTACAGCCCAAGCAGACAGGAGAAAGAAGGATCACGAGTAGAGATGTGGAATATTGTTCAGCCGCCTCATTTGGAGAGGCTCATCTAATAAGGACTCTCCTTTCTAGCAGTGCAGCTCTAGAAGCACCACCAAGCCATCTGCAGCATACTCCGTGAACAGATGTACCTGGGACTTTCATCACTTAGACTGTGGACATTATGCTACACCATGCTACCAAATAATGCACTCCTACATCAGATATAAAACAAAGGACTATAGATTCAACAATTTCTAAAGATACAACATACCCATAAATGTTGTGTGAGATTCCTGCACCAGCCATCAGCTAACAGGGAAAATATGGATCAGATGGGTTAAAAACCTTTCACAGTCTATTGTTTTTCTATAATGAGCTGAAGCTGGGCACATGCACTTCTTCCCCTCTTTATAGGGATGCCAAACAGATACAGTTGACAAAGTGTTTTGATCATTTGCTCTATTTGATCATTTGATCATTTGATCATTGCTCTATTTCAAACATCCTTCTAGTGTCTATTGTTTGTTTTGAGCTTTATTAACTTAACCTTAACATCTATAATGTACAAAATCTGTAGCAATAAAACCGGAAACCATCCAACCTGCTGGACAATGTGGACTGACGCCTATGGCAGCTGATGAAATTGTTCATAAAAGCAGAGCCAATCGTTTCATGTACAAGCCTATTGAAGAGGGAAAACACCAATAAGATCTGAAATCTGTTTAATTTAGGCAGCTACACGTCACCGTCAATATCTACCATTCTTTCATGGGCAAATATTGAATCTCTTGTCTTTAAAAGAGGTATACCTGGCTATGGGCAGCATTGAAAGACTTGAGATGTCTATAGATATCAGATAATAGTCTTCTGATATGGCCTTCGATAATGTAATGTTTATGTGGGAGCATCAGGCAACAATCTACCTAGGAGAATACAGTCAGACATGATATAAACCTTACCCAATTGTTATTGCTTTCCCCAAGATAACTCAGCATTGGTACTGTCTGGGACTGCCTCCTCATAACTGTAGCGATGGCCCCCACAGGAGCCTGCTGGTAAATTTTGGGTTCTCCTACCTGCAGTTACCTGCCCTGTTTCCAGATCCAGCAACACCAACAACTTCAGGTTATGATCAGACTCAAATCTCAGGGGCTTTTTACAATGTATTGCTGAATACAAAACTCAGGTGAGATGCTTTAGGGATGCAGGATATCCAAAAGCAGGAAATAATGGAGGACAGGGTTTTCTGAAATAGCAGCAACAGATCCTATGGGAATGACGTCCAGAAATGGATGCTGATAGAAAGAGGGCAGACAGGTAAATCTATGACCCTGAAAGAGAGAGTGGTCAAAGTCTTTTTCATGCACCAGCTGGCTTCAGTTCCCTCTGTAAGATACCTGGATCTGTGGGCAAAGAATCCTTCTTAAAATGTCCAGACGCCAGCTTCTATCCAGCTCAGCTGTGACACTCTTCAGCTGGAAACAGGTACATGAATTTGGTTCAAGCCCCACCATTTGTAGTGTGGAGGAGCACTGAGGCCGGAGTGTCCATACCGGACACTCTGTCCTCAGTGCAGCTCAGTAATACTGAGCCTGATAAAATCACAGGCTCAGTGTTACTGAGCTCTCCACCATTGCCACTTATACAGAGGACTTATATGATGAGTGGGCCGAGCCTGATGCTGAGGTACTGGTTCCCCATCAGGTCCGATCTGATGCTGATTGACAGCAGGCACATTCTATAGCCAATAGCAGGCTGGCTATTGGCTATAGAAGTTCCCTACTGCCTGCTTTCATTCAGCAGCAGAGCAGACCTGATGGGGAACTAGTACCTCAGCATCCTCATTAGGCTCCATCCACTTGTAGCATCACCAGTTGTCAAAGACACCGTTGGTTACAGAAACTAGTGACAGGGCTTTTTTAAATTTGGCACTGGACCATTTAAAGTTCCATACTGCCGGAAAAGTGGAGGTAAACCTTTATTGAAATTCCCCCATTGTGCTTGAATTCCCCCATTTCTCATCTCAGAAAGTTGGGAGTATGCTATCCGGAGGTATACATGAATAGAAGCACATCCTGCCTAGTCCTGCTCCTGATCACTGGTGAGGGAGAGCATCATAAGGGGGGCCAAATCTAGGAAGAACTGCCCAGTGATAGCCTTTGCTTCTGATACTATAGTGACAGCATTGCAGCCATACAGAATTGACAACAAAGTGGGTCTAGACAAAACAGCTGCCACATGCGTACCGTCAGTGCATTATCATTGAGCCTGCATTCACACCTAATGTCAGCGTTTTTGAGTGTTTTCCCCTGGTGGATATTGCTTGTATTTGCACATTTTTATGTGCGTCTTGCTGGCAGATTGCAAGACATTGCTGTCAATGGGGGAACGCGCATAACAACACAAAAATATGTAAAATGCTTGTGCCGTGCGTTTTTCAGGTTTTTCCATTGAAGTCTATGGGGCCAAATGCATTGCAAAACACCCCACAGGAGCTCAGGATTTTTTTCCAGCAAAAGGCGTTTTGCAGTTTGCTTAGGTGTGAATCGGGGCCATTGACATCAATGGAAATTCATGTGCTGAGCGTTTTGTTGCGCGTGTTTGTGCGCAACAACACGCCTAGGTGTGAATGGGGCTTACAACTGACTTGTTTTGCACAAACTGCATCTAAAATATATTCCATGTACCTCACTCCTCCACTCTGAGGAAGGGCCATGGCCCCACAACATATGGGTACTGTGGAGGTAGCATTAGAACCAGGATACCACTCTGGTCCCCCCTTCTTTTTATTAGCCGGCTTGGGACAGTATGGCAGTGTCGCCCCTATCAAGTTTTTCCAGCATTTTCCCATCTGTTTGGCATGTGCCCTCCCTTACTGTCGGCTTTTCAGACAGAGTGCATTTATGGCCACTGTCCTGGTTCCTCTTGGGAGGAGTTTCCTGGTGATATGCCCTGATAAAGTCACTTTATTTTAAGTGCATTTTACCATTTTATATTATTAACACATTCTACCTGCACTATCCAGCGAGCTCTCTTCTGTTTGGATTTATAATCTAACGAGATGATATTTTAGACTTTTTCTGGTTTCTTTTACGTGATTCTATTGGTGCCTTGACTGAAAAAAACAGGAAGTCTGTATAAATCATGGTATATATAAAAGGTTTTTTTGTATAGGTACATGGAAGGAAATCTGCAAAACATTTTGTAGAAGTTTTCTTGTAAAACAGGGGAAGGCAACCTCACCTCTCCAGCTGTTGTAGTGTGAACTACAAGTCCTATGAGGTGTTGCAAGACTCTTGACAGCCACAGGCATGACTCTCAGAGGCACAGGGATAAAGGGTTTTGTAGTTTCACCACAGCTGGAGTGCCAAGGTTGCCTACCTTTGTTGTAGGATATTTGAAGATGTGTGTTATATGCCAGTTAGAAGGAAAGACTTCTGTAAAAGTATTATTGTATGACATACTTCTTAAATCTAAGCAGTGGCGTAACAACCGGGGGGGCAGCAGGGGCGCGGGCCCCGGGCGAAAAGGGAAGGGGGGGCGCCGGCCGAAAATGGCACTTTCGGCTAAATGCCGAAAGTGACATTTTCCTGCCGTTTTGTCGGAGCGGCCGTGATTCCTTT